>NC_084995.1:7687120-7987120 GCF_963854185.1 Sardina pilchardus
TAGCGCACTGTTAACACGAGCTCTCTCTCTCTCTGTCACAGGAAGTACTACTACATCACGCTGCTGCGTGACCCGGTGTCGCGCTACCTGAGCGAGTGGCGGCACGTGCAGCGCGGCGCCACCTGGAAGACCTCGCTGCACATGTGCGACGGGCGCACGCCCACGCCCGAGGAGCTGCCCGCCTGCTACGAGGGCACGGACTGGTCCGGCTGCACGCTGCAGCAGTTCATGGACTGCCCGTACAACCTGGCCAACAACCGGCAGGTGCGCATGCTGGCCGACCTGAGCCTGGTGGGCTGCTACAACATGTCCTTCATGCCCGAGAAGAAGCGCGCCCAGATCCTGCTGGAGTCGGCCAAGAAGAACCTGCGCGACATGGCCTTCTTCGGCCTGACGGAGTTCCAGCGCAAGACGCAGTACCTGTTCGAGCGCACCTTCCGCCTGCGCTTCATCCGCCCGTTCATCCAGTACAACAGCACGCGCGCCGCCGGCGTGGACCTGGACAACGACACCATCCTGCGCATCGAGGAGCTCAACGAGCTGGACATGCAGCTGTACGACTACGCCTGGGACCTGTTCCAGCAGCGCTACCAGTACCGCCGGCAGCTGGAGCGCCGGCAGCTGCGCCTGCAGAGGAGCGGGGGGCTCTTCGCCCTGCGGCGCGGCGGGGGAGGGGGTGGGGGAGGGGGGCCCAGCGAGGACCCGCCGCAGCCCCGCGGAGACGAGCCGGCGCCCGAGGAGGCCGCCCGACTGCCCACGGAGGACTACATGAACCACATCATCACGCGATGGTAGCACAGGACCAGGGGGGAGGGGGCACAGGGGCACGCAAACAGACCAGAAGGGCAAAGAGAGGCAGCAGAGACTTAATAGGGGGGGTAAATGTGGTATTTGTGGGGGGGGGTGGGTAGGGGAGGGCAAAAGGGTAAGAGAGAGTGGTCGAAGAGGAATGCCCCTCTCATGAAACAGCATGCTCATGAAAGACTGGTGCCCTCCATCTTCCAACAGAGAGACATGATGTCAGCAGTCAGCTCTCTCTCCCCCCTCAGAAGCCCCGGGCCCCAATCACCCCGTGTCTCAGACCACACCTCCTTATGTGTGGCTAGGGGGACGTGTCTGTGTGGATGTGGGACTTCCCAGAATTCCTTGCGAGGCCCTTTCCTATGCGGAGCCGCCGTCGAGCCGAGACGGTCGTCTAAGGCCCGAGAGCGCGCAACCCCGCATCCCCCCATCCCGTGCACCCCTCCCTAGGGAAGTCAATCCACTGCACATAGTAACAAAAAAAAGATTAAAAGAACAAAGATGAACAAAACATGTATAAAGAGATATTTGCTTAAATGTCAGCTATCATTTCAGCTATGGATGTGTGACTTTGATGGTCCATGCCATTTTAACGGAACATGGCTTTTACGTTTGGGTTTCTTTGTTCCTGATGCACCAACCCACTGAGAGCATTTCAAACTGTGTGACCAACAGAGCTGCCTAAAGTCTTTCTGGATGCAATTTTTCAGCTTCTTACTATCCATTGACAAAGGAAAACAATGGCTTGAAGATTTTTTCTTTTTGTACTTTAAGTATGAACAGATTGGATTTGTGTTGGTTGGACCATTGCCTTTATTTAAGCCTTTCAGCTTATGGGAAATCAGTAATTTAAGTGTACTAATATATTCTACCAGAGTGTTAAAGACTGTAGACTACTCAACAACTTTGACCCTGTTTCACACACACAGACACACACACACAGACACACACACACACACACACACACACACACACACACACACACACACACACACACACACACACACACACACACACACACACACACACAGTACACTCACCCCTACACGTGTGGGAGACCAGTCACTCTCCTTTACAGTTAGGGTAGAGAGAGATCACACACACACACACACACACACACACGCTCATACAGAGAGAGAGGGGGATGAAGCCAGTAGCCAGTCGGGGAGCTGGCTGCATGTCTTTTGGAATCATGTTGCAACTGCCCTGTCATCACTGTTTGTTTATTTCGTAATTTGTTGTGAGATCAAAGAAGGCATTACATTTCCTTTTTACCTTTTTTTAAAACATAGTTTTAATTTGTGTTGTCTGTGAACCAAGGGATCAACTAAAGGTGTGTGTTGTGGCGCATTACAAAGTGTTCATATGCATGGATGTGTGTGTGTGTGTGTGTAGGAGTACAGAGGCAGTTGAGCAGGTGTGGTCTGGGTGATTGTCTTGGCCAGAGGGCTGCTGCATTCTGCCTTCAGAGCAGCGCACCGCTCCACTACTGTGTACTCCTGTTCGACAGAGACACTGGATACTACGAATGCATGCTGTGTGTCACAGTCAATGTGTGCGCCATTACGTCAGGCTGATTAATTAGCTAACGTGCGCATATGGGAGTCTGAGGAGTATGTTTTAGTCTATGTTTTTAGTCTATACCATACTCGTGGTGTGTGTGTGTGTGTGTGTGTGTGTGTACAGTATGTGTGTGTGCGTGCATCAACTGTAGTGTAAATTGTTCCATGACCAATCTAATGCCATGCTCTTCAGGGACTGAATCTATCTTAAGCTGGTCTGAGCTCACTCTTAAGTCTCCTATGCAGTCTTAGCACGAGGAGCTGCTGGTTGTTCTGCCGTCAAGTCACTCAAGCAGCAACGAAGCAGACGGCAGCAGAGCCTGTAACTGATCTGCCAGGCCTGGGTCAGACCTAGAGGGGATCCGGCCCTAGTGCGGGCCAGGCCTGGGTCAGACCTAGAGGGGATCCAGCCCTAGTGCGGGCCAGGCCTGGGTCAGACCTAGAGGGGATCCGGCCCTAGTGTGGGCCAGGCCTGGGTCAGACCTAGAGGGGATCCAGCCCTAGTGTGGGCCAGGCCTGGGTCAGACCTAGAGGGGATCCGGCCCTAGTGTGGGCCAGGCCTGGGTCAGACTCAGATAGGCTCTATCCCAGCGTTACCTCTGTGGGAGGTCAGGGGAAGGGGCACACCACTGGCTATAGGTCCCATTTAATTTATTCTTTTTTTCTTATTTGTGAAATATATGTAAACTTTTCTTTTACCAAGAACTGAAATACTGCTTTGTTCGGGACATAATCACAAGAAAATTAACTGCTTTCAAATTCTTCAGTCTGGCTGATGTGTTTGACATTGTATTTTTCTTCTTCTTCTTTTCTATGTGTTTGAAGAAGAAGCAGTGTGTTATGCTTACCGATGTTGTCCTTATTTCAGATAGCTTTCATGGTGCGCTGAAACCCTCTGTAATGTATCATAATAGATAAGGGATCTAATTCTGTTGTAGGAGAATGGCTGTGAGTTGCTTTTGTTCTCAAGTCTGTTGGCAGTGCATTTCTGACCCAAGTTTATGACTGGTTCCCTGTTGTCTCTGATATCATTCTGTGTGCATCCTCCACAGAGTGTCCTCATGTGAATCAACTGACTGGACTATGTAAGCAAGAATGTGTGTGTGTGTGTGTGTCTGTGTGTGAGTGCACGTTTGTTTGCAAGTTTGCGAGTGTGCTTGCATGTGTCCTGATAAGATTGGGGGATGCCCCCCCCCCCCTCATTTTTAGTTCTGATGAATTGAGTTCCCAATCCCTCCATTTTATTAGCCACCACCTCTCATACAGTGCCCATACATGTGCTATCTCCTTGCTTTTGAATCCAGCCCAGCAAGTCTGAGGTAAGCAAGGACCACGGACCCAGGACATACAGTATGCAAAAGTAAAGCAAAGCAGGCCTATTTGTTGTCCTTTGTGAATATGCGCCTGCACTTTATTAAGCTTGCCCAGCGCAATGGAACTAATGCATTAATCCCCGGAGTGCAAGTCCCACCCTTTCTGGCACCGCAAACAAAGTCAATGAAGCGCTAAGAGCAGTGCTAAGCGCTACAAGCAACGGAGGACAAGCAAACAAACTGCGTTGCGTTTTCCCCCTTCTCCAGACTGGGCCTGCACGGCTGCAGAAGTCGTGGCTTTGCACGAGACTATAATCAGTACGGGCGCTGACTGGGCGAGTTTGAACAGAGTAAAGAAGGCGCAGGAGAACTGAAGGTCAGCGGAGTTTATACTGTCCAACTCACTCTCCCATACAGTCATGTGGTCACTCTCTGGGTATATTTCTAATCATCACAAAGCAGACTGGGTCATTAAAGATACCAATAAAGAAAAAGAATTTCATTTTTATACAAAAGCACTTTATCAGTCTCCTGTCATTATGTCATTATGTCCATATGTCTGTTTGAATGGTCATGGTATATTTACAGTCATGGTGTATCTACAGTACTACTCTGGTCTCACACATTAAAGCTACACTAAAGAGTTTTTGTACCATAAAATAATGTTTCCAAAATCATTTCAGTGGTTCATCAACTCGTAACAGGGTGAATGGCACTTCTACATTCGCGGCTCTCTATCGGCTATAACCACACTATGTAAGTTTACCAGATCTGGTATCGGATCTGTAGTGCGATGGAATGAGACATAAGAAACTACAAATTTGACCTTCTTCGATGTCACAATACAGCATACTTTCATAAAATCATGCAATATACTCTATACTCTAGGACGAATACATGTAGCTTGAACTTCATGTGTTAGTGTCACATTGACCCATCTTTGCTGTTAGAGAATGTTGGAGGGTAAACTACTGTAACTAATTCATTCATTAATATAGCATATCTTCCACCAGACATTCTGATTATATTTTTTGTGCCAGACAACTACACGTGAAACTGCCCAATTTCCAGCTGTAACCGGCTAACATAAATGTTGCATCAAGGTGTGGAGTGTCATGTCAGACGCCAACCTAAACATCAGTAGCACTTTTAAGGCTAAGTGTTTTTTCAGGAGGAGTTGGGCTCAAACCTGCAACTTTCTGGTCCCTGGAATGGCATTAGGCTACCTATAGTAATGAGCCACTGCCGCTCACTGCTGTTAAAGGCCTCTACCACTCTTCATGCTCATTATAATACTGAAAGTGTATCCTCAGTCAATTTTAAGTTTACTGGAAGGTTTATATTAGAATCTGCTAAGTATACTTAGACTTTTCCATCAGTATAAGAATATTAAATATATTTAAGCAGAAGTACCAAGTATAGGCTGGATATGCTAAAACCATAAACCACAAATCAATTAAGTGTGTCTCAAAAAATAACCTATACCAACAGTACACTTCCATAAACTTATTTTTGCTAAGGGCGTCCCAAAAGGCAACCCAGGAGGAAGCCTGAGCCCCCTTATCAGGTGTAGGCTATTGTTATGGGTGGAAGGGTACTTTCTACCTACAGTGAGAGGCATTGGTGGCCCTATTGCATCTTGATTGTATTTAACGATTAGCTTTCTCATTGTTTTGGCATGTCAGAGGTAGCCTACACCTATCTGCAACTACCTGTCATGTGACGGTGTTTTGAGGCAAGTATAATTGTCTCTTTGGCTATTTGGCTATTTATAAGTATCTATCCTTGGGGATCAATAAAGTATCTATCTATCTATCTATCTATCTATACTTAACAAATTAAATAACACTTGATACGGCCATTTTACTGCAACTAGGCTACGTGACACCTGACGGACAGTACTGTAACTTAAAAAAAGAAATACCAGTGTCCCATATGGCAGTGTTTCTTAACTGGCTATCACCATACTAAGCTCAATCTTTTAAGATTGAACATTAGTATGAGGAGGCTGCGCTTTGTTTCTATTGCATAAGAGGCGTGATCAATGGGACTCCGTACTCTTGGATAGTCCTTCAACCAATCAGACCAGAACAATCTAGTGCGTCTTTAGGATAAGCTAGTTTCTGATATGGAACCAAAGGTTCTGGCAGGAAAGAGGCGATAGATATGCAGGTTTCCAGCCTGAGCTGCCAGACAATATCCAAATTCGCCCGAAGTTCAGCCAGGGTTCACCCAGCCTATAATGCCAAACACCAGCATGTTCCAAACAAGTAGGCCTATATGCACTTTGCGTGCTGTACTATCTGGAATATTATAGCTCACCGTATCTATTGGCTTAAATGCAAAAAATAATATATGGGTCACGACTTAATGAACATGGGACATTGCGGTTCTCAAAGCCAGACCAGTTAGCTTTCTAAAGACCATAGAGAACCACTGCTCTATGGTAGATACGGACATGTGACAGTGCACGTACAGTATTGAGGCAATGACAATTGTCTCGTCGGCAAGTTTCACTTCATAAATGAAAAGGAACTTGAAGAAAGGAATACAGAGGACGTGACATTGGTGTGTTCTATGGTAAATACAACCACGCTCACAATTGATAAATAGTCAGCAACCGCATAACTCCGAAATCTCCTAGCTTTGTCTTTGTTGCCTTCATGATTTCCTTTCAAGGGATATTCTGCCATTTTTGGAAATAAGCTGATTTTCCACATCCCCTCGAGCAAAATAATTGATATTTACCTTTTTCCCGTTCATCCAGCCATTCTGTGAGTCTGGCGATACAACCTTTATATAGCTTTTTATATAGCATATCTTCCACCAGACATTCTGATTATATTTTTTTGTGCCAGACAACTACACGTGAAACTGCCCAATTTCCAGCTGTAACCGGCTAACATAAATGTTGCATCAAGGTGTGGAGTGTCATGTCAGACGCCAACCTAAACATCAGCAGCACTTTTAAGGCTAAGTGTTTTTTCAGGAGGAGTTGGGCTCAAACCTGCAAATTTCTGGTCCCTGGAATGGCATTAGGCTACCTATAGTAATGAGCCACTGCCGCTCACTGCTGTTAAAGGCCTCTACCACTCTTCATGCTCATTATAATACTGAAAGTGTATCCTCAGTAAATTATAAGTTTACTGGAAGGTTTATATTAGAATCTGCTAAGCATACTTAGACTTTTCCATCAGTATAAGAATATTAAATATACCAAGTATAGGCTGGATATGCTAAAACCATAAACCATAAATCAATTAAGTGTGTCTCAAAAAATAGCCTATACCAACAGTACACTTCCATAAACTTATTTTTGCTAAGGGCGTCCCAAAAGGCAACCCAGGAGGAAGCCTGAGCCCCCTTATCAGGTGTAGGCTATTGTTATGGGTGGAAGGGTACTTTCTACCTACAGTGAGAGGCATTGGTGGCCCTATTGCATCTTGATTGTATTTAACGATTAGCTTTCTCATTGTTTTGGTATGTCAGAGGTAGCCTACACCTATCTGCAACTACCTGTCATGTGACAGTGTTTTGAGGCAAGTATAATTGTCTCTTTGGCTATTTATACTTAACACATTAAACAACACTTGATACGGCCATGTTACTGCAACTAGGCTACGTGACACCTGACGGACAGTACTGTAACTTAAAAAAAGAAATACCTGTGTCCCATATGGCAGTGTTTCTTAGCTGGCTATTACCATACTAAGCTCAATCTTTTAATATTGAACATTAGTATGAGGAGGCTGCACTTTGTTTCTATTGCATAAGAGGCGTGATCAATGGGACTCCGTACGCTTGGATAGTCCTTCAACCAATCAGACCAGAACGATCTAGTCTTTAGGATAAGCTAGTTTCTGATAGGAACCAAAGGTTCTGGCAGGAAACAGAGGCGATAGATATGCAGGTTTCCAGCCTGAGCTGCCGGGCAAAATCCAAATTTCAAGTTCAGCCAGGGTTCACCCAGCCTAATGCCAAACATCAGTATGTTCCAAACAAGTAGGCCTATAATGCACTTTGCGTGCTGTACTATCCGGAATATCATAGCTCACCGTATCCATTGGCTTAAATGCAAAAAATAATATATGGGTCACGACTTAATGAACATGGGACATTGCGGTAAAGCCAGACCAGTTAGCTTTATAAAGACCACTGAGAACCACTGCTCTATGGTAGATACAGACATGTGACGGTGCACGTATTGAGGCAATGACAATTGTCTCGTCAGCAAATTTCACTTCATAAATTAAACGGAATGGACGTGACCTTGGTGTGTTCTATGGTAAATACAACCACGCTCACAGTTGATTAATAGTCAGCAACCGGATAACTCCGAAATGTCATCTAGCTTTGTCTTTGTTGCCTTCATGATTTCCTTTCAAGGGATATTCCGCCATTTTTGGAAATAAGCAAATTTTCCACCTCCCCTCGAGCAAAACAATTGATATTTACTTTTTCCCCGTTCATCCAGCCATTCTGTGAATCTGGCGATACAACTTTTAACGTCCATAGGCAACAAGCAGTAGTAGGTTAGTGCATGATATCACTGCGCCCATGGTACATTGGCAACTTTCCTTGATTATTACGCTAGATGAGAGTGTAGTTCCATGTCAAATCAGCCAAGAAAAATGGCAGGTTTCTTTTTCTTATTGCACTTTTTACCTTCAGAAGAGACACGTTTTAAATGGGAAAATTACCGGAAAACTTTTAAGACACTTTTAAGCATGATGCTAGCAGGCGAGATGCTAATGGTCTAATCCGATTCAATGATCTATGCTAGGCTGAAGCTAAAAGTTGTGTAGCCAGACCCACAGAATGGATGGATGAACGGGAAAAAGGTAAATATCAATTGTTTTGCTCGAGGGGAGGTGGAAAATTAGCTTATTTCCAGAAATGGCGGAATATCCCTTTAAAAAATTCCATATCAAAAAGGAGATTATCAACAATTACAAGGCAGCTAGAATCTGCCACTGCGCACTCAATATGTGGTCTCAATTAAATGGAGTAGCATAACGTTCAAACAGTGTTGGGTAGGTTACTTTAGAAATGTAATGTGTTACAGTTACAAGTTACCCTGTCTAAATTGTAATAGTAGTGTAACTATTTGAATTACTTTGTCTGAGTAACGTAACTAATTACTTTTGATTACTTTTTGATTACTTTTCCGATTTTTTTATGATATATATAGTCCCCAAATCCATGCGAAGATTTCGGCCTTGATCTACAGGCTGCCGAGCAGTTCTATACAAGCGCACAAGGCAGCAAGGGCATTCAATTCATGAATTAGCATCACATTTTTTGTGAGGATAATATAATGATAATCATAACACGTTCACAGGCAGGCATGTAGGCCTACGCTGATGGCACTGTAGACATGATAGAGCATATCAGAAGGTCCCGTATCAAGCTATGGCTGTGGAGGGAAACAGTTCTTTTTACATACAATATTCTTTGCCAGGTTTAGCTGACAATATTGAGATGTAATTCAAATTGTAATTTTGAAAAATTTCAAAAGTACCTGTAATTGAATTACACATTTTTCTACAGTAACTGTAATATATTACTGTTACATTTATTTTGTAATTAAATTACGTAACTCAATTACATGTAATGCGTTACTCCCCAACACTGCGTTCAAATTAGATCTGCTGCATAGTGGAGATTGAGAGGACCCATATCATTGCATGTAACATGCTGTTGCAGCAGTTTGGCATTGTAAACCATCGAAAGAATGAAAAGCAGTGTGAAGTAACGCTACTTATATTTCTTGGCAAAATGTTGGTGCCCCCGATGCCCCTTGATGCCATAAGCACAGTGGTGGTAACAGCAGCACTGAGTGTGAAAGGCTGACTGAATCCCAAAGTGAGCCCTGAGAACTAAGGACTAATAAAGACAGCACCAAAGATACTTACAGTAAATACTTAAATGCTTTTTTAACCGTCTCTGATAGCACTTCACTTCAAGATTACAATGTCCCTTGGCGATGTTTAATAACAAAAACGTTGCTGACACTTGCTGCACGTGTGTCATGCTGTGGTTTACTGTACCTTTGTAATTTCCGAACTGTCCATGGTTTCCGCGGTAAACACACTTTGAGTTGTGGGTAAGTCTCTTTTGAGAAGTCTGCACTGATGCAGACTCACAGAAAGGGCTCGGTAAGTGTGTACTCAAATCCTCACACCCTTTGAAATTCACCATTTGGCAAATTTGCATCACCCTGCCTATCTCCACATGAGAGTTTTAACCTCAGAACACCATTTAATGATTTGTATCATTTGGACAAATTTTACAGGGCAAAATCAATCATCTTGTCCTGAGATATCGTCATTTGCAATGCCTCATACAATGCCTCTCAACAAGGGTACTGTAAGGCACTGGAAAGTTAGGATGATTCCAATGGCTCCACACTGACAGGGGGCTAACATAATAATGACCATTGCACAATAGTTAGGTCGGGTCAAACTATTTATTAATTTCTGATCCTTTGGGTAACACGCAGCTGACACATTTCAGGGGTTATACATGCCATGTCATCATTTAGAATGTCAGATTGAGATCAAAACCTTTTCTTATCATTTTAAATATGTTTAATTTCATTTACTCATTCATTTTCATTTACAACATTTACTCAGAAACAAAGCACATCAGACCGACATTGATACTGAACCATGACATGTGAGACATACTCTGTGCACACTATACATTGCTGTCCTAGAAAGGAGAGGAAAGGAAACAATAGTAGAGCCTCAAGCCACATTGGTCTCTGAGCAGTCTACTCTGCCATCACCCATGAGAAAACTGTCATCACCCATGAGAAAACTGACAGGAGGGTAATCTTCATTTTAGAGGCATTTTCATGACTGGACTTGGAACAGTTGGCAATGACCTTGCTGAAATTAAAATAATGATAATAATATTTTAAAAAAGCCTTTGATCAAACTTTTGTTTTAAATGTTGGACTATGAAAATACACATTCTAGTGGTGTAGTCTACGTGATTTAAACAGTATACCCACTTAAAAAGCATCAAGATTTCCTTATAACCACTTAAAATAGAAGTGTTCATTAGACATGAGATTTGACATGAGACATGAAGCCACTTGTATATGAAAAAACAAAACAAACAAAACAAAAAAATATATATACACAACAATTAGTCTGCACCACTGTTTGTTTCACTGTTTACACTCATCTTTAGCAAAGGAGACATCACTGCAAAACATTACCATTCTTTTAAACAAGCTCACAGAATTATTGAAACGCCACAAATAACATTACGGAAAGTTTCATTGACTGCCTTTACATGTTCTTCAATATCCAGGTGATGAGGTCCATCTTAATTTTGATCATATTCAGGATATGGTGTTTACATGAATAGAGCAAGGCACTAACCCCTCACTGCTCCCGGAGCGCCGCTGTTGGGCAGGCAGCTCACTGCTCTGGGTTAGTGTGTGATTCACCTCACTGTGTATTCACTGCGTGCTGTGTGTGTTCACTAATTCACAAATTGAGATAAATGCAGAGACCGAATTTCCCTCACAGGATCAAAAAAGTATATTACTGTATATTACTTTTATATTCCCTGTATATTACTATAGAAACCTAGTCATTAGGGTCAGTCGCCTGTAGGGTCTATGCTACAGTGTCCCAGTTTACTTTGGAAAAGTTCAGTTTCTCAAGTTTTGTTTCTCAAGACCAGGATGCGGGACAGAATATGATGCTTACTGGCCCCAGCCGTGGCGCGACTGGCTGGGGCACCTGCACCACACGCCGGCGACCCGGGTTCGATTCCCGCCCCATGGTCCTTTCCGGACCCCTACTCTCTCTCTTGCTCGTTTCCTGTTATACTCTCTACTGTCCTGTCCAATTAAAGGCATAAAAAGCCCTAAAAAAGAATCTTTAAAAAATTTAAAATAAATTAAAAATAAAAAAAGAATATGATGCTTACATATGCAGACACAAATTCCATGTAAATACAGCCATTGTTTATGTGTGTGTGTGTGTGTGTGTGTATATAGCCAGAAATAGAATATAACATAGAAATGTAAAAAGATTAAATATGATTTTAAAAAGAGTATAATGCTTTGTAGTATGAGTGGTGTAAGGGAAGTAGTAGATATGGGGCCCCAGAGCCAGATAACTTGCAATCAAGCTGGAGGGTGTTGGCCGGATCTCAGAAGCTTCTTCAGATGGTTGCGGAACTTGGTGCCCATAAACATGTAGAAGATGGGGTTGAGGGAGCAGTGGGAGAAGGCCACCAGACGACCCACATAAAATACATAGTCCACCGTGGTGCTGACGCTACAGTCGTTGAAAGGCTTCAGCTCCCAGAACACCAGAGACTGCAGGAACAGGGCCACGTTATAGGGCGCCCAGCCCAGGAAGAAGAACACCACAATAATGAGGATGAGCCGCACGGTCTTGTGCCTGGTGTGGGAATTGGGCCGAAAGAGTCGTAGAAGGATCTGGGTGTAGCAAAAAGCGATGACTGCAAAAGAAATGAGAAAAAAACCATTTCGCTGATAAGTCTCCACCAGTTTCCATCTGCTGTCTTCATACGTGCAATGCGTGGTGTTGAAATTGTTATTGACATAGATGGACTTGAGAAGGGCCGGAGTGGCAGCCAGGCAGCTGGCCACCCACACGACAGAAGACGTGACCACGCAGTAGAAGCTCTTTCTAGAGGTGACCACGGACATGGGGTGGACTACACCCATGTAGCGGTGGATGGTCATGGTGGTCAAGAAGATGATGCTGCTGTAGTAGCCCACATCAAAGATGAAGCTCACGGCTTTGCAAGCAGTCTCGCCCAACACCCAGGAGTAGATTTCGTCAAAGGCCCAAATCGGCAGCCCCAAGGTGAATATGAGGTCGGACAAGGCTAGATTCAGTAGGAAGGCATTGGTCATGGACTTCAGGTTCTCGTACTTCACCAGGATCACAAGGACCAATATGTTCCCAAGCACGCTGAAAATGATCACCACAGAGAAGAACACGGTCGTGACTATCGCTCCAAACTTCTGAACCTCTTCCTTGACGCACATTTCATCTTCATAGTCATCACTGTAGTAATCTGTGGAAGTCTGGTCATAGTCATATTCTGCAGTTGTGAGATCAGTCATCTCTGCTGAAAGCAGAACATAGAAATTCATTTTAAAATGTATGACAATTTCAAATGTCTAGTGAGTTTAGTTCCTTTGGAATACAGCCTCTGCCAAATAGAAAAGTCACTACTCTGGTCACTAGTGGCAAATAGCAAAACTAGAAAAGCACTCAGAGAGCGCAGACCTCCGCCTGTATTGTTCTGTTGTCATACATTTGAATCTAAACTATTCAGATTGCCACCACGTGGCCATACCATGCCATTACACCACTAAGCGAAAAAAATAAACGGCTCCGGAATCCCGACGGTGGTTAATCGTTTCTTCCTTGGGTCATTTCTGACCTTCCCTGAAAATTTTATCGAAATCCATCCATCACTTTTTGAGCTATCTTGCTAACAGACAGACAGACAAACAAACAAACAAACAAACAAACAGACAAACAAACGCTGGTCCCAGATGAATACGTAACCTCCTTGGCGGAGGTAATTAGGCCTTTTTCCCTGTCAATGTTTGCTCTTCAGATGTTTTGAAGGCTTTATTTTATGACCCAAGGCTAAGTGCACAGTCTGAAGCGTGATGCGTATATACATTTAAGGTCTGCATTCACTTTCGCTATTTTAACAGCCTTAAAAATCATCTCTGTGCCAAGCACATAGTTCAAAAGAGTTGCAGATGGGCTTACCTGAGTCACTGTCAGAGTCTGTCCCAGTCGAGCCAGGGACTGCTTGCGTCTCCCTATTCTTTTGAGTGAGACCGAGCGCTCTACCCAAAACAGTACTCAGTGTCTCTTTTTCCCTTGCTGGGTCTCTCCCTTTGGGGTTTGTGGCCACATGGCTTGAATAGTGCAGAAGTGTGATGGAAATCACCTTAACCCTTTAATGCATGAGCTATAAACCCCCTCTAATGCATACAGTAACATGGGTCACAAGTGACCGGCATTCATTTTCTATGGAGTTTTGTTGAAGGGCTAGGGTTTCTTAGCTATTTAAAAAAAGTTTAAAAAGTAATTTAATATTCTAGGTCAATCATTATTTTCATTAATTGATGGCTACTCCTTCAATTCTAACACTTTTTTATGTGCTATTACATTTGAACACATGGGTCACAAATGACCCGCATTCATTTCCTATGTAAAATCAGAATTTCTTTGCAGTACTCTTTGAAATCAGTATAATTTGTCATTTAATATTCAAATTTACCATTACATATTCAGATTTCAACAAACAGCAATAATTATTTTCATTCCTCTATGACTACTCCATGAATGTGACTAAGTTCTGTGAAACAATACAATGATTGAAGGCATGGGTCAGAAATGATCCGGGTCTGCAAAGTGTTCTATCCACAGGCCAGTCTTCACCTCATACAAAATACGTCCTGTGGTGTTCTGCTGTGATAGCTAGTGCTTAAACGTGCTCCTCATGATCAGGGCTCATGATCTCCTCCATGACAATTGTTGGGCAATTTAGAGACTACCACCTCTCTCACAATGGGTTAATTAGAATTACATCGGAAAATACCTTATTATTGGTTAAAAAAAAAGAAAAAAGAAAAAGAAAAAGCAACCACAGAGCTGACTGACAGAAAATGTAACCTTCAGTTCAGAACTGGCTCAGCACATAACTCACTGAAGACGACACCTGACACAGTCATGAACCTAAGCTGCTTTTCCCAAAAGCAAGCAGTACTGTTATGTGCACATTTATTATTGAGAGGCTATCACACAGAACAGCCTCTCTTAGCTTACACAATTTCAACATAACAACACTTTTGGGTAATGCAGCTCTGGTATTTCACAGATCTTTTCCAGGTACAGTATCTTCACATTGCCTTCACATCTACTAATGGCAACACACGCACGCACGCACGCACAAACACACACACACACACACACACACACACACACACACACACACACACAGAGACACTCACACACACACACACACAGTGCACACCTACACACAGCTGACCATGGGACTCAGGTATCACCTGGGACTCCCAGTTCCCATTTCCCTTAAGCTCTCTCTTCAGCAGACTCCAGAAAAATAAATAGTCCAGAAATGACGTGGATCCTTTCCAGAGCTCCCCTGTTCCAGATGCTATCTTCACCTCAAGTGATTTCACAACACGGTGCGTTGAGCTGGCTGGCTGCTCAGGCCCACGGTAGTCCTCTCTGGCCCATTCAGCTGACGGAACAAAAGGCCCAGCATCAGCAGCTCAGTGTCCCCTGTGAAACTGGACAATCACTCAACATTATCCCACTCTAGAGGTGTGGGTGTGTGTGTTTTTGCAAAGTCTCAAAAGAAATTGCTGTGTGCGTGTGTGTGTGTGTGTGTGTATGTATGTGTGTGTTTGGCCCTAACCTTCAAAAGAAATTGCAGTGTGTGTGTGCGTGTGTGTGTGTGTGTGTGTGTGTGATGTGTGTGTGTGTGTGTGTGTGTGTGTTTGTCAGACTGAGAGAGAGAGAGAGAGAGAAAGAGAGAGCTGATGTGTGTGTGTGTGTGTGTGTGTGTGTGTGTGTGTGTGTGTGTGTGTTTGTCAGACCGAGAGAGAGAGAGAGAGAGAAAGAGAGAGCTGATGTGCCTGACCCACAAAAGAAGAAGTGCACTCCCTGGACACTTGGATAGAGTCCACATGCTGACTGAGATCTGAAGGGAGGGCCACTGAGGGAGACTGAGCTGCCAGCCATTTACCACTGGCCCCAGCTGCAGGGCATACAAGAGCAGCAGCGACCACTGAGTGAGAAGGCAAAGGGATGAGCCGCTAAAAGGCTGTTCTGATGTGAACAGCACCAGCAAGTTTAGCTGCAGCAGCATCATAACCACACTATATCGCAGCAGCCATGGTGAAAGTGAACAGCCATGAAACAACATGCTATTCAGGAACTACTGCCATTGCAACCAGTCACTAGCACCGTTCGTGCCACAGAATAATGTTATTATCGAGGGTGCTATAGCATATGCCTATTTTCCTTTTCTCTACACAATTCATTCTTCAGAAAATGTTTTCTGTGATTCTGTGATGATGAAGAACATCCGGCCATAGTAAGACCTTCAGAATACTTTGCTCTTCTTCGAGGTAATGAGCTGATGTCTGATATCTTTTGCCATGTACACCCTGAACAGACATAGCCTGCTGCAGCCCTTGGCGCAAGTGAAGCATGACAGCTTACACTCCCAGCAAACATAAATCAAACCCAATCAAGCATTAATAACAATTATTAATTACCATTAGCCACTCATTTCCACACTAATTTCCCTTTATTACTCGACTCCTATCCTGCAATTAGGGAGGATTAGAGGTGCATTATGGGAAAGGAACGGCGTGATTAGAAATATCTCCAACCAATCCTGCAGCCAGCTCTCAATTAGAAGTGGGGGTTTCTGATACAGCAGATTTGAAGGGCTTGCCACTTTAATCAACCAGATGCCATATCTCTGAGTAATAGGACATTAAGCATGTTATGGATGACTCACAATTCTCTGTGAATACATCATATCTGATTTCACATAGTGGATCAAATCTAAAGCTACAGAGGTGGTTTATACCTGCATGGTCATACAACATGTATGCTATTTCACAACATATACTTTATTTCTCAAGCAAGCAGGAACACGCAAGGACATAATAGCTTTGTGTTCTGCAGGTCAGCCACCAGCACTGAATCATGCCAGTAAAACTGATCTATCCTCGATGCAAGCCATCTATTCCCCCCAGCAGTCCCACGGTAATGGCTTGGTGGCGAGGTTTGCTCCTGCCCTCTGGCTCCTGTAATGAATACCCCCAAGATCCAGCACTAAACATCCCAAGGTCTTGTCCCACCAAGGTGACTGAGATTGCCCTTGTCCCCCCCTTTTTTTTAGGCACCGGCCATTGGTTCAACTTTAATGGAGGATCGCCCTGACCCCATAAAGCAAGCAGACCCTCCACTGCACCCTACGCCCTCTGTACTCCGATAAGCGTGTGCTGTGTTGTCACACTTGATCTACGGTTTAATTCAATCCCGGCGCATGCAATTTTGTCCTTCCCATCAGTGCTGGGATGGGAGGAGGGGGTCCATGCCCACCACACCATCGCCACAGTCTGTATAAATAAATCTGTATGGCCTTGTTGCATCGGCCCTAGAGAGGTAAAGCCAAATGGATTCTGGGTCGGCCTCCTCATAAATGGGCAATGCACTTTCACCCCTCAGCAGCAGTAAAATATTCACCGAAAAATGATAAGGGCAGAGAGGATTTCAGGCAATTATCGCTGGACCCCTGGGCTCTCCATGCACACATAGGCCTCAGATCAGGTGTCTTATCTGAAATACAAACAGAGCCAGTCAAACAGCCCATAGGCCTGGGTGATTTTTATTCATGAGATATAGAGGAGTCATGCTGTTTTTTGATAGACACAGAGCAAAATCTATACAAAGTCAGCAAGCCTTGAGATTTAATAGTCTGATATGTTCATCATTAAAACCATTCACTGTACCATGCAGGGCTATATTTCCATTATCTATTTTTTTTTGTGTTTTGCTTTTTGCTAAACACTATATCTCCATTCCTTGAGAACATGCCTGTACACAGACTATTAAGCTATTTTATAACACTATTCTAAGCAAAACCCTCCATCAAGTGTTTTCATCCAGCCTCTGAGATATACAACATAACCTCTCAGTGATATGGGGTTTACCAGGTCAAGGTCAAAGGGCTATCAATGACTATCCTAATTTATTGACGAGTTCCCAGGAAATACAGTGTGGCCAATAAAAACTCCACTGCGTTGCCCCGTTAAGTATGAAATATCCACACTTTGGGTCAAGCGAGAATAGGTTATCTGTGTAGGAGAAATATTTCTTGCTAAGACCTGCTGTCAGAACTAAGTGTACTGAAGCAGCTAGTGGTGCTGCTCTGGAACCAATTTCTGGATGCATCAAAACTGCCCCAACTATTGCCTGTTTCAAATCTAGGTATGACATAAACTGTTTTCAGATGTTTTCTGTTGACTATCAAATGCATCTCCTGTTAATCATTCTACTTTGTGTCTTATATGTCTCTTGCCCTTTATGCTTAGCCTATATCATGTTTTGCTTTTTAATAATGTAAAGCTGAATAACTGTGAAATGTGCTAGCCTATAAATTCACTTGCCTTGCATGCCTACAGGTCTAATATGCCATAAATGCTCAAGACAATGCAAACCTCAGCCAAGTGTCATATCTATTATGGAAATGGATCCGTCCCATGATAAGCTCCGAAATCGGTTACTCTTTGGCCTGCTCCTTATGAAAATCAGACACAGAGTCAGGCTGGGTAAACCTTGCCTGATCTGCCGGCGATTTGGATTTTGCCCTGCAGCTCAGGCTTGAAAACTGCATACTATTGCAAAAAGTATTGAGTCACCTGCCTTGACCCATATGAACTTCAGTCACATCCTATTCTTAATAGGGTTTAATATGATGTTGGTCCACCCTTTGCAGCTACAACAGCTTCAGCTCTTCTATGACGGCTTTCCACAAGGTTTAGGAGTGTGTTTATGGGCTTTTTTGACCATTCCTTTTAGAAGCGTATTTGTGAAGTCGCACACTGATGTTGGGCGAGGAAACTGACTCTCAGTCTCCGCTTAATTAATCCCAAAGGTGTATAGGACTCTGTAAAGGCCAGTCAAGTTCATCCACACCAAACTCTGTCACCCATGTCTGTATGGACCTTAATTGCTGCACTGGTACACAGTCGTGTTGGAACAGCAAGTGGTCATCCCCAAACTGTTCCCACAAAGTTGGGAGCATGGAATTGTCCAAAATCTTTTGGTTAATGCTGAAGCATTCAGAGTTCCTTTCACTAGAACTAATAGGCCAAGCCCAGCTCCGCTTCAACCCCCTCTGTATGGGTGAATTTTTAAAATCCGCCAACACCGTCCGTAATGGTCAACCCAGCAGCGTGAAACTATCAACCCAATAAGCTGGGTTACAGAAATGACCCAACATGAGCTAAAACAACCCAATAAAATGAGGCTCAACAGGCTCAACCCAGCGGTGGGTTGAAAAAATAACCCAGCATGTTTAAGAGTGTACACTGCAAAAAAATGAAATCTAACCACGTGTAATTATCTTATATTAAGGGAAAAAATCTATTTGGTATTGTTTTAAGTATGAAAATACTAGCGCTCTCTCAAAAGATAATTTCACTTAATTTAAGAAGACTTTGACTTATTATATAGCCTATATATATATATATATATATATATATATATATATATATATATATATATATATATATATATATACTGTATCTTATCAAGATAAATGTACTTAGGCTACTGCACGGACAGATCATTTGGCTTGTTTTACGACAAATTTACTTACTGCATGGACAGATAGCCCAATTCTGCTTGTTTTCAGGAAGAATTGACTTAAAATAAGTCAATTAAGTCTTAAATTAAGTCAAATGATTTCAAAAGAAAGCACTTGGTAAGTGTCTTTCTACTGAAAACAATGCCAACTAGTTTATTTATCTTGATATAGGCTAAGATTAAAACACTTGGTTAGATTTTATTAGACAAGCAGTTTTTTATAAGTCTGTAGCTCATAAAATATAATTTGTGAAAAAATAATCATATATTACAATATCATATAACATTTTATAACAATTAGATTTAGGCTAATTGAACTGTGTGCTTTTTGTAATAGCATTTTTGTTAAATGTTTATCGACTCAAATTTCTAGCATCTGATCTGCTAGAATCTGCATTGTGCTTTTGAGCCAAGATGGCATCACTATAACTAGTAGTTTGCCTGTATAAAATATAATAGATGTGACTAATTTGACATTTGTGTGCAATACAAAATGATCATCTCCTTTTATAATTTAACAATTGAATTCACTAAATATTAAAGAAATAGAAATGGTACATGGGTAACAGTCACATTTGAACAGGCGAAAGCACCTTTGACAGTGCCTTTCACCAGGACCCAACGTTTAACATTACCTTCCAAACATGGCTACCACCGTAGGAAGTTTGGAAGCCGGTGTCGGTAAGTAAATCGGCTTTTCTGTTAAACATATTACGTTGTTGTCATAACTAAAATGTACTGCATGCAAAGCATGTACTCATCTGTTGTCTTACTTTGTTTGAAACGTTACCGCATAATTTACATGCTTTCTGTCAACATTCAAATTGGGTTGGTCGCGTCCAAATAGCTAGCGATAGATGGCTAGCAATCTAATGATTGAACCTGCTTTTCTGGATAGCTAGCAACTTACCACTATGATGATACAGAGTATAATTTTGATGCTGGGTATAAACTCTGCTTAAATGTCTAAATGTGCTACCCAAGGGATATAATATCAGTTCGGCTGAGACTAGCTAATGACATTTATTACGATGCTACCAGGATGTAAGACTTCCATAGATATGAGGAGTCCACTAACGTTAGGCAGTCGCTTTTGATTTTAGTCTTAGTGCAAAGCATGTAAGGACCACTTGCAGGAAAACGGGATGACGTATAGAACAGACTGTCTTTCTATGAGATGTAGTACATATTTAACTACAAGAAGTTGATACGATGACATTAGCAGTGCAAGTTGAGGAAGACATAGCGAAATCCGGATGTGCTACTCGCCTGATACGCTTATTGGCTGTCTGAATGCTGATCGGCCACGTTAGGAGTTTTGATTGGCTTAGGAAAGTTTTTTTTTTCTCTCTCTCTCTCTCTCTCTCTTTCCCACCGAGCTGTCAAGACCTGTCTATGGCCAAGACAACTAGAAAGGATAGATTTGGCGTTTGATTATACGAAATGAAACTGACCATTTATTTCCTTTGGATTAGAAATCCAAAATGACAGTGCCACATATTCCAAAATTATAAACAGATTTTGATATGCTACAGATATACTGTACTATTAATAGGCCTAGTCTCTTTTGCTTTCACTTTGTATGTTCTTTGGTGTCACACATAGGAAACGCTGCTCTTTCTTTTTATCCAGGCTCTGGAAGGATGTGGACACTTTTGCTTGCATTGCTGGCTCTCCTACCAAATGTATTTGCTGGGGCAGACTCAAAAGCTGTCACAACAACACTTACTACAAAGTGGCCTTCCACCCCCCTCCTCTTAGAGGCCAGGTACATTTCATCTGCAGTATGGATGCTTTTTAATGAGATGTTTTCATTATTTTCAGGGTTTTTACAGGTACAGTGTTCATGCATCTGTAGGAGTTAGTGAGAGAATGTTGATTTAACAATTGTAGTTTAATTTGTTGAGCAGTAACCTAGGGAATTTCAACATTGATACACATTTACTACCCTGTTGTATAGTATGTGGTTTAGTATAGTGGTATAATGTTGCTTACAGTAAGTAACTGAATAGTAAATTATTCAATATGAAGTGTGCATTAATTGGCATTATTTTTTGTCTTTATTTGTTTAGATAAGTGTTAGTAATGTTTCATTTGTTTCTGAAATGAATCTGACAAACAGTTTTTTTTTTTAATTTCAGTGAATTCCTGGCTGAGGAAAACCAGGACAAGTTCTGGGATTTTGTGGAAGCCAATCAGTATATTGAAAATGATGAACATGATGGTGAGTCCATAAAACATCTCCACCTTCGTTCTAAAATCTATGAAAGCTATGGCTTTTCGTGGCATGTGATAATCCACACACATTTGTCTTTTGTTATCTGTAACCTTAACAATGAAGGTCTACATACTTTCTAGTTATTTAAAGGCTGTTCACACCAGGAGTGATAACTACTGTATAACGATAACGATAAAAGCATCCTCACTAACCGACAAGGAAAATCTCTCCTCATGTTGATGAATGTGATAGCTAGTATTTAATGGATTCGGATTGGCTATCAGCTTTTTATTGTTTTCAAAAATGTGGTGTGTGATCCCAACAATATTGTTTCTCATGTCTTTCAGTAGTTTATGTGTGGACACAGTCATTCATATTACCTAGGACTATACTTTTTAGGTTATCGTCATGGTGCAAATGGCCCTTATGTCCTTGGCCATGGTGTACCATTTGAAGTGCATTTGCACAACAGCAACAGCATGCAACAATAATAATAACACCACCGTAACATGATGATAATAATAGCATCACACACAGTATTTGACATTGTGCTCTGATTCTGTAGGCACGGATCTGTCCTACTATGGGCTGATCCAGAAGCGAGCCCAGCCTCTGCTCAGCCCAGTGCAGCTGAACCTACTGAAGTTCGCCCTATCTCTCAGAGCGTACTCCTCCACTGTGCACTCCTTCCAGCAGGTCAGCCCTCACACTCCCTACTCCCCATTCCTAATCCAGAACAGGCAACAGCACAGAACATGTGGAAGGGTGTCTGGTGTTGCCATTGTTGGCATGAAAGTGTGGGCCCTGCCCCTGTGAATAAATAATATAATATTATTAGATAGCCTTGCTAATTTGGTCTTGCACTAAGTTCTATGGAGGCCTGCTGTCAGTGCAGCCCCAATCCCACTCACTCTTTGGTGCTCCACGTTGTGTTGGCTTGAGAGAAATTCAAAGCATGTACTATACATACCAAGCTGAACGGATTTCATTTGTTGTGTTCAGATTGCATCCAATGAGCCCCCTCCAGCAGGCTGTCCTGCTTTCTTTAATGTCCATGGAGAGAAGAGTTGTAACACAGAGCGCTTGAAAGACCTGTTGGACACTGCATTAGAACGGTAATCTCAACAACACCCTCACTGGAATTGTCTGTCTCTAAGTGCATTAAGCTAAGTGCACAGGAAGTGTTTCATTATGTTGGCCTTTCTGAAAAAGCGAGCTGTTATTGTTTTGTTCCATTAGGCCAAAGCCATATCTTTTCAAAGGAGACCACAAATTCCCCTCGACCAACCCAGAGGCTCCTGTAGTCATCCTATATGCTGAAATGGGGACCAGTGAGTTCTCCAGGTTACACCAGCTGATGCTCTCCGAAGCCAACAAGGGTCTGATTGTCTACGTCTTGCGCCATTTTGTTGCCGTAAGTTGACATTTTTGATAAGCATATTTCTCATTTTACTTAGTATGAAAGTTTATGTTTTGGGTGCATCTGAACAATGTTGAGATACTTTGCACATTTGTTGTAGTGGGATTAGACACAGCATTTTCCTTGGAGAAGAGTTAAATATCGGTGGGAATCATTTGGTTTATTTGATCTGAGCCTTTCCCTCCTGCTTCACTCACCAGAATCCCAGCAAGAATAAAGTGTACCTGTCTGGCTATGGGGTCGAACTCGCCATTAAAAATCAGGAATACAAAGCCAAGGACGACACTCAGGTCCAAGGTAATTGAACTCTCAGAAATCTTACCTTGGAGACCTTCACCTCTGTGGTGGTCCTCTGCTTTTTAATGAGGGGTTTGTGTGAAGAGGCTGGTACCTGTGAAGGGGGTCAAATCCCTCACCTGCTGTTGTGAGTCGATGATGCTTTGGATGAATATATCTGCTAAATACCAGTCATTTTACTTTACTTTTAAGTGTGTACGTTTTAAGTGCCAGATAAACAGTTGTAATTGGCTGGGTCGAGATCAGTTTGAGTGGGAGAGGGGCCAGGCAGATATGTGAGAGTAGATTGAATGAGCCGTCAGATTTGCGTGGTTCCCAGTCTAGAAATGTTTGGTTTTCACACAATGCAGTGTTGCATATATGCAGATTAAATTGCTAACTATGCATCCTGATCTGAAGCAGTAACAAGCCTTTCATCATTCAACAGGAGGGGCTGAAACCAATGCTACCCTGTTCGGAGAGAGAGACGGCGTTGATGAAGTCCAGGGTTTTCTCTTTGGCAAACTACGGTGAGTGAAGCAGTCATCCGCTTTTCTTTAAGAATAATCTTCATTTTACAGTGTGCAGATCTCTTAACGGAGACAGATCCCAGATTTTTCCGGTTCATGTATGTCTTGTCGATGTCCCACAGGACTATGTATCCTGACTTGAAGGAACAGCTGAGAGAACTCAGGAAACACCTGGTAGAGAGTACCAATGAAATGGCTCCCCTCAAAGTGTGGCAGATGCAAGGTGGGTCTTCTGAGGTCATCCAACTTTCCTTTTTGAAAGCAAATAAACCAGCAAAGTTTCCACCTTACGTGCGTGGCCACTTTAAAGGAGCTATAGGCTGTTTTTTTTCCGGTGTGTTTTGAATTATTTACCATGTAAATGTTAATTTTGATAAAAGTATTTGAATAATTGTTGAAGTTCCTACAGGTTTCCCACACTGACTGTGTAGTAAAGAATGTGCAGCTGTGCCTCCTGCATGGTTTCCATGTGTACAGCTGTATTACAGCAATAGATGCGGAGAGGTGTTCTCCAAGTTGCCCCACAGTATTCCCCAGGTCTTAATTAGTGGGTGTTATGCTAGCACCTTTGGCTGATTTTGTGAATGCTGCAGGCAGACCGAGACGTTCTCTCTCCTGGGGCTCGGCGCTCATTATAGCTTTATCAGGGTGAGGCTGCCTGCCTGGCTGGCCGGCTGTGTCCCACAGCTTGCTTCTCCGTGCTGGGGCTGAGCTCCGTGGTGATGGAGGGGAGCCCACAGGGGACAGATCGCTTTTGTTTCATCACTTTCTGTTTTTTTTTTTCTTTTTTTAGTGCTTACGGTTTCTTCTCACGGTTTTCTACTTTCAGATCTCAGTTTCCAGACGGCGGCACGAATCCTGGCTGCGCCAGCAGCTGACGCGCTCACCGTGATGAGGGATCTGAGCCAGAACTTCCCCACCAAGGCCAGGTGCGCTACGGGAAATGTTTAGGGCTTGCCCATGGGTCTCAGCCTAATTCCATCATAAGTCCCACAATGCACAGTGACTACACTATAGGTTCAGTGCCAGCTACACCATGGGTCTTGTGCTAGCCACATTAACGATCTTGTGCTATAACATCATGGATCTTGTGCTATAACATCATGGATCTTGTGCTAGCTACATTAGTCGATCTTGAGCTACAGTATACACCATGGATCTTGTGCTAGTTACAGTAACGATCTTGGGCTATATACATCATGGATCTTGTGCAAGCTATATTAAGGATCTTGCGCCTTATACACCATGGATCTTGTGCTAGCTACATCAACAATCTTGTGCTATACACACCATGGATCTTGCGTTATATGCACCATGGATCTTGTGCTAGCTACAGTATGGATCTTGTGCTATATGCACCATGGATCTTAGCTACCCCATGGGTCTTTTGGTAACTCCTTTAATTCTAGTGCTCTACTATGTAAATCCCTTGTGTCACAACCACCGGGCTCAAGGTAGCCGTGACATTAAAGATGGGGACCACACTGTAGCTAAAGGTTTTAAATAGAATATATTTATTGAAACATTAAAAGAGTAAAGTCAGTATATGATAAAGAAAAGTGTAATGCAAAGTGTCTAGGGGTGATCAAACAAAGAGTGTAAAACGCGACGTCTATGTGCAAAGCTGGCAACGGGTTGCGGCTCTCCCCAGAGGAGCAGCCATGGAGCGCAGAGAGCAGGCCCAAGCGAATGAGCAGAGAGCAGCGCCAAGATCAGAGAGCCAGAGAGAACGCGTCCATTCCTCCTTCGTGATTATATAGCACCACCCATTACTCCAAACACCAATGGGGTCCTTTCTCTGCAAATCAGGGAAACAAGGGGCAGAGCCCACACAGGCATTAGACCAGAGGGCGCGCAACCCCAGGACTGACCAGCAGGGTCTTAACATTCCCCCTCCCTTAAAGACAGAGACCCACCTAAGTGGGACTCTGTAAAGTACCACCAAACACCCATGTCAACCTTACTGTGTTAACTGGCGCAACTGTCCTGTGCCACCTAACACAGTTAACATCACGTTTGAAATATTTCTAAAATTCATCATTTTATTTCAAAAACTATTAAAAACCATGACTAGCATAACAATGTAACAACATTTGAATTTGCATAATTCTAATTAAACCCATAATTCCCATTTTTAGCAGTGTGCAAACCACCAACCCCAACCAGGTGAAAAATGCCCCATCTCCATTTCCCCAGCACCCCTCCCAAACCTCTACTCCTGCTCCACCGGCAATCCAGGTACCTTGGAAAGCATATTTAAGGAAAAGATAACAGGAGAAAAGGGAACAAGAGGAACAGAGGACACAAAGACAGAACATTACTCAATGACCCAAGAGCGGGACAATGCATCCGCAATTACATTGTCCACACCCCTGATGTGACGAATTTCCAAGTGGTAGGGCTGTAAAAACAAAGCCCACCGCATAAGTCTCTGATTAGGATTGTGGAGTGTGTGCAGGTATGTAAGGGGGTTGTGGTCAGAATAGACCACCAAGGGCTGAATGCCCCCTCCCAAATACACATCAAAATGCTCCAACGACAAAATAAGGGCTAACGTCTCTTTCTCTATGGTAGAGTAGTTTGCTTGGTGTTTATTAAACTTCTTAGAGAAGTAACAAACTGGACGCTGGATGTCACAGTCATCAGCCTGAAGAAGCACTGCCCCAGCACCCACCTGGCTGGCATCTACCTGAAGTTGGAATGGCTTATTCAGCCGGGGGGCCGCCAGCACAGGCGTAGTGCTGAGGAGTGACTTAACATTATCAAAAGCCTGTTGGCACTCTACCGTCCAAACATATCTCACCCCTCCCTTAAGGAGGTTTGTGAGCGGACAAACCACGGTTGAAAAATTACTACAGAAGCTTCTGTAATAACCCACCATTCCCAAAAACCGCTGAAGCTCTTTTTTAGTAGTGGGCGGGGGGTACTGGTCGATGGCTAAGACCTTCGCCCGCACTGGACGGACCTGGCCCTGACCCACTACTTTCCCCAGGTAGACCACGGTGGCGCGTGCAAATTCACACTTAGCCAAATTTATTGTTAGCTTAGCATCTACCAAACGCTCAAAGAAAGCTCTTATACGGGCTAGATGTTCCGGCCAGGTGTCGCTAGCTATCACAGCATCATCCAGATAAACAGCACACCCCTCTAGACCTGCAATAACCCGATTCATGAGCCTCTGAAAAGTGGCGGGAGCGTTACGCAATCCGAAACTCATGACGTTGTATGAATACAGGCCAGAGGGGGTGATGAATGCCGATACTTCCTGAGCACGAGGAGTGAGCCGAACTTGGTAATATCCCTTTAACAGATCGAATTTGCTAACATAATGTGCCGCACCCACCTGATCAATACAGTCTTCCATCCTAGGGAGCGGAAAAGAATCTGGCTTAGTTACCTTGTTTAACCTGCGGTAATCTGTGCAGAAACGGAAGGTCTTGTCTGGTTTAGCCACAAGCAAACAAGGCGATGCCCAGCTAGAATGAGAAGGCTCAGCCAGACCATTGTCTAAAAGATACTGTACCTCCGCATCCAACACTTTACGTTTCTCAGGTCCTACTCGATAAAAACGCTGTCGAATCGGCAAAGCATCGCCAACCTCTATGTCATGCTTGACAAGATCCGTACACGTCAGTGTATCTGAAAACAGAACAGGAAAAGTCAAAATCAACGCCTTAAGCTCATCAGCTTGATCTGATGGAAGATGGTCTAATAACGTATCCAAGCTAGCCAACACTGCAGAATTATTTAGCCTAGGCTGCAGCACCGCATCCTCAGGGCCAATCTCCTCAACCTCCGCTGCCACCAAAGATTGACAAGAGGGCCCAGCAACAGCCACTGCAACAGGCGACACCTCCCCACCCCCTTGACTAGGACTAGGGATTTGGGGATAGTAAGGCTTTAGCAGATTAATGTGGCACAACTGCTTAGATCGCTTCCTATCCGGAGTGTCTAACAGGTAGTCATAGTCAGACACCCGCCGAGCAACAGAGTAGGGGCCAGTAAATTTAGCACAAAACGGTGACCGAGGTACTGGCAATAAAGCCAGGACCTGGTCACCAGGACTAAATGTACGTTCTACAGCACGACGATCAAACACTCTCTTCATACCCTGTTGGGCCTTGGCCAGATTGTCACTTGCCATTTTCCAGGCCAGAGTCAACCTCCGACGAAAACCGCTGATGTAATCAATCACATTCACAGGGGCCTTATCCTCCTCTAACCCATCCTTTAACAGAGACAAAGGACCACGGACTTGATGGCCAAAAATCAAATCATTAGGGCTGAAACCCACACTGTCTTGCACCACTTCACGTGCTGCCAAGAGCAACCATGGAATACCCTCTTCCCAATCCCGATTTAACTTGATGCAATAAGCCCGCAGAAGAGACTTCAAAGTGCTGTGGAAACGTTCCAAAGCACCTTGGCTTTGGGGGTGATACGCACTACTTAACTGTTGTTTTACATGTAGCAGTTTCAAGATGTTACTGAACATTTTTGATGTGAAATTTGTCCCTCTGTCACTCTGAATTACACGTGGTATGCCAAATGTGGAAATGAACTGTGTAAGTGATTTTACCACAGCTTTCGTAGTAATACTTCGTAACGGATAGGCTGCCGGGTAGCGAGTGGCCTGGCACATAACAGTCAATAAGTAAGAGCACCCTGACTTAGCAGGAGGTAGGGGCCCCACACAATCAATAATCAGATGCTCAAAGGGCTTCCCTACTGATGGAATTGGACACAGGGGCGCAGGCTTAATTGACTGGTTTGTTTTTCCTGCCAGCTGACAAATATGACAAGTTTTTATGAACTGGGCAACGTCTCGCTTAATCCTCGGCCAACAAAAATGCTGCAACAGCCGCAAATGTGTCTTGCGAACACCAAAGTGGCCTGCCACATCACCATGCGCTGTCTGCAAAATCACATTACGAAATAGTTTAGGCACCACTATTTGAATGACTGGATCCATAACCTCACCATTGAACTGAGACCATTTTCGCACCAACAAGTTGTCAACTACAAAATATCCATTTGCTGCACTTCGCATCTCCACTTCTGTCAAAGCACCAGCAAAAAGACCTACCAAGTCCTCGTCTTCCTTCTGTGCTGCCACAACCTCCTCACGAGAAAGACTAGGTGGTAACAGACACAAGTTTAAACTAGCACGGTCTTTACAAACCTCTAGTTCCTGTTCCCCTCCTTGAGAACGACTCCTAGCACGAGTGACTGCACAGGACGTAAACACTTCAGGAAAGTCAACAGAACATGAATCAGACTCAACCGGCAAAACAGATGTTGTATTTACTATAGGAGGCGGTAAGCTCTCAGGCCACACACGCCCACCTACTAAGTTATTACCGATGATCACGTCTACGCCTTCTATAGGTAGAGATGGGCGCACAGCCAAAACAACTTCTCCACTTACAAGTTCTGACTCCAAAACCAGCCGATGCAACGGAACAGAAATTGTATACATTCCGATACCTCGGATAAGGACACATGTCCCCGTGTCAGACACCTGTGAGAGAGGCAAAAGAGATTGCAAAATGAACGATTCAGAAGCTCCCGTATCGCGTAGAATTCGCACAGGCACTTTCTGGTCACTACCAACCAATGACACATGACCGGATGTAATGAAAGGACTATAGCTATCACTAGCACACACTTGTGACTGCTCTAAGGGAAGCTCTTTGCAATGAACAGTGCTCTCACTCACTGAACTCAAAGAGGCAACATTACAGTTAGCTAATTCACCCTTTTGTCCAACAGGAGGCATAATTCTGGTAGCACAACCTACACTCTTGGGTGTAATTTTACCACGTCTTTTATCCTTCAACTTGGGGCAGGAATTTTTCCAATGCCCAGACTCCCCACAGTAGTTACATAGATCCTTTTGATCAACTTGTTTGTCATTAAAACCATGTCGATGTGCAGTGTCATGTTTGGTTGATGTAAAATCCTTTTTCGCTGCACTAGCATCATGTTTCACTGTTCTGGAGTCATATTTAAAAGAACTAAAATGACGGGTACGATAATCCTCAGTATTTGTACGGGCATTATTCTTATGAGTCAGGACATACTTATCTGCCAGCACAGCAGCTGCAGCTGCAGTTTTAACCTCATGCTCATTTATGTAAGTGGTAATACGATCCGGTAAGATGTTTTTAAATTGCTCCATTATTACCAACTCACACAATTCAGCAAAATTATCGACGCCCTCAGCTAAACGCCAGCGATTAAAGAGACTAGACAACTCACGCACTAGTTCTAAGTGTGTTTGTCTATCTTGTTTGCGCCAGTTCCGGAATTTTTGTCTATAAGCCTCAGGAATCAATTCATATGCCTTCAGAATAGCCTGTTTCACGGTCTTATATTCTCTACATTGTACCTCATCTAACGCCATGTATGCCTGCTGTGCCTTTCCTGTAATTACACTCTGTAGCAGCAAAATGCAATTTAAATCAGTCCACTCATGATCTTTTGCCAACCTTTCAAAAAGACTAAAAAACAAATCAGGGTCACGTTCATCGAATTTGGGTAAAAGCTTAACCATGTGTGAGATTTTTGACTGTGAGGGGGGGCCTCCAGGATTATCGCCCAGTGTCCGTCCCTCTCTCGCCAATTTCAAACGGTCTTCCTCTAATTTAATTTTTTTGTATTCAAGCTCACGGTCTTTTTCTCGCTGTAGTCGATGTTGTTCTCGCTCTAGCCGTTCACGTTCATACTCTTTTTCTAGCTCCAACTGTTTACGTTCGCGCTCTATACGTTCTCGTTCGTGCTCCTTTTCTCGCTCTAACCGTTCTCGTTCGCGTTCTTTTGCTAAAAACTCATCTCTTTTTTGTTGCATTTCAAGCAATTTCATTTGTTGTTCAAAAGACAAAGCTGAACTTTCACTAGGTGATGCTGCCATAGCACCAAGAGTGCCAAGGGGAGTTGACGACTGAGTTGGGCCCTCAACGTCTGGTGCTGGGTCTAAAGAAAAAATCTCTCTTTCACCCAATTTCTCCATAATGAACTGTAACAACTCCTCTTTTGTAATGCTTTTCGAGATTGCGGAATGAATATTATAGTGCTCGGCTACTTTAAAAAGTTGTTTTTTATTTAAAGTTTTTAATCCACCTAATGAAGGTGCAGCCAAAAACGTACTAACATCCATTCAAACACGATACAAATGCTCAACAGCGAAAAATCAGACTAGGCCTACTATTCAATCAAATTATGCCAGAACACATTAGCATTTGACTACAAACGCTAAAACGGTCTACTCCATCTAAACACGGTAGACTACCAATTTCGTCAATGTAATGCCAAAACAGTCAGCACGCTACAAACAGTAGGCTACAAATATTTTATACAAAAATCTGGCAATCCAAATGCACTTACCTATTCAAAGGCCTACGTATGTGCCAAACAAAACAGCCTGCTGAAACGGAACAGGTGTAACCAAACAAGCACTCGCTCAAATTTTCTCAGCTACAAACAACAAACATTTGCGTTACGCGCAGATCAGACAATATAACGTGGCTCTCAATGCAACGAAGGGCTAAAATTTAGACCTAGAGCTCCCCGCATCTAAAACCCCCAAAAGAAAAAACCTATGTCCACAACCTAAGTCTTCACGTGTCGTAGCGATTAGGCTTCACAACCCCCCCGCGTTTGACACGCAAACTTAACAAATAAACTATAAAGGAAACAAAACTTTTGAGCGGTCTCACCTACGGCAGGGTGTTCACGTTGCTCCAGTTGTCCAAATTGTTCTATGTTTTCTCTTCGCTGCATCAAAAAACCACAAAATTCACTAATCCACAGAACATGCACTCAAAATGTTTGTTCGAAAAACGGAAACGAAGCGCTCTTCAGACGACGCGTCACTACTAAAATGACCCAATAGCTACAGGGATTCCCCCAATTACACAATCAGCTGAGCCTATGCAATGAATGAAAGCTTAGACTCGCCAAAATAGCAGCCAATACTGCGTGCGACAGCACAATTGAACAAACGTAGACTGGCGAAATCAATCACGGCGTCTACTCACTGAACTTTTAGGAAAATCGAACGAAATTTCCCAAATCCAAACTTTTAAACCGGCGAAAAAACCGGACGAGTCGCCCACATGTCACAACCACCGGGCTCAAGGTAGCCGTGACATTAAAGATGGGGACCACACTGTAGCTAAAGGTTTTAAATAGAATATATTTATTGAAACATTAAAAGAGTAAAGTCAGTATATGATAAAGAAAAGTGTAATGCAAAGTGTCTAGGGGTGATCAAACAAAGAGTGTAAAACGCGACGTCTATGTGCAAAGCTGGCAACGGGTTGCGGCTCTCCCCAGAGGAGCAGCCATGGAGCGCAGAGAGCAGGCCCAAGCGAATGAGCAGAGAGCAGCGCCAAGATCAGAGAGCCAGAGAGAACGCGTCCATTCCTCCTTCGTGATTATATAGCACCACCCATTACTCCAAACACCAATGGGGTCCTTTCTCTGCAAATCAGGGAAACAAGGGGCAGAGCCCACACAGGCATTAGACCAGAGGGCGCGCAACCCCAGGACTGACCAGCAGGGTCTTAACACTTGTACACACACTCTGGCAAAGGAAGCACAGTAGCGGCAACCATAAGATGAATTTCTTCTCTGGTTGTTCTCAATGGAGGCAATTTCAGGCCGCCAGTCTGTCTCAGTGCTCATGGCATGATGGAGCTGAGACTCAGCAGGGCCATCTGTACGGGATCAAGATGTGGGCCTCAAGGTCTCACTACACATGTTCTAGTTGGTAGGGTTACTAATAGAGGGCTGCTGTGTAGCAGATTGTTTGTATTTGTGTGTTTGTGTTTAATTTGCTCGTCATCTATCAAGGTCAGACAATAGACTGTGTAAAAAAACCCCTCAAATTGTTTAAATTGGTTGTTAATCATCTGCTGACGAGGGTAAAACAGAAACAAGAAAAAAAATGTGTTTGGGATTTTTAATCATAAAATAGTGTCTGGACAGTTTTTCATGCTTTGTGCCTAATTGTAATGTAATAATGATAAAAAAGCGAGTGTATTTAATTAACTTGGGGTAAAAAATTGTCCTGTCAGCGAATATGATAATAGGGTTCTTCAGCAGATTCAGGCAAGGGCGCAACTGTTTAGCGCTCCAAGGCTAAACTGTTCCAACACCAGGGAGTAAAAATATTTCAGCTAACTTAGTCAGTGTTGTGAGTTAACAAGCAGAACAGCCCATTGTGGAGACATGTGAAACTTGTATAGTTAACTCTACAATAGAAATAGATTAGACTATTAATCTGAATAACTTCATTTCATCAAATATAAATAAATTCATTAACACACAAATAAGTAGATTGACAAGTGAATATGGAGGACATGAAGATAGATCTGAGACCATGACTGATACCTACTAAAATGTAAAGTGACATACTCCCACGTGCCAGCTGAAGTTGAGGGCACTGGGGAGGAAAATGAGGCTCAGGGCTTGTCCCTGAGCAGATATCCACAGGAAAGGCTGGTTTAGCTATGAGTGTGGCCTCAGGTCTCTGTGAAGGGATTGATGGGAGGATTTGTTCTTTTATTGTGCCTCTCCAGGTCTATCACTAAGACGGCTGTGAGCGCAGAGATGCGCAAAGAAGTTGAAGAAAACCAAAAGGTTAGTGGTTGAAGGTTGAAACCTTATTGGCCTGTGTGATCCCTGTGTGTTTGCGCTGTGTAGCTGACTCCTAAATTTGGTTATGCCAGAACAAACCTGACTGCCACATTGAAACCGTGGCAAGAGAAGCTGTCAAGACCATGGTTGCTGTTTTCTTGCAAATGAGTTCGCAAACACGTTCTAATGGCACGCAAACAGTGACATTTTGTGAAACATCTGTGTTGACAAGAAGCTTTGACTTCTTGTCAACACAGTTCACTGATTCACCATGCGATGCAAGCAAAACAAACAGCCGTTCTTTTTGTGTGTGTTTACAACCCTCTTCTCACCCTCCACCCCTCCCCTGTCTTTTCAACTCGTGGACCACGTCTTATCAGTGCTTGTCAGCCAAAGAAAGAGAGAAACGGATGGAGTAATTAACTTGTCTGTGACTCCTATAGACACACTTCCTTCATTGTTTTAGCAGTTGCGTTTACTGACTGCAGTCATTTCTCATTGCCTCCGTAATGAGGGCATGTAATAGGCCTCTTTCTCATCCTGTACAGTAATTGCACAACATGAAACATGACAAATGGACTCTTTTTCTCTCTTTTTCTTTTTCTTTTTTTTTGTCTCCCCTAATGGCATTTATCTTGCGGTAATGAGGCTGGATTTGCAAACTAACCAACAAGAGAATGGAAAATGCTGTAATATTCGCATGCACAAAGCCCCCTGGCTCAGAGCAGTCTGGCAGAATTATAGATCTCCTTGGCTTTGGTTTCCATACAATTATTTGCAAAACCATTAATTTAAGGGGCTTTTGCTGGTGTACTACCCGAGTGTGTTTGCATATTGTGTTGCAGTTCTCATCTTTCCTTTCAATGCGTTGTTGTAGCCTAATGTCTTTGTTGAACGCCACTTTTTTGATTCTGTCACACACAATTATTTTTCACACATTTAACTGCCCAGTCCACAACTTGTCACATATCCATCTTTAGTGCTAGTCTTACCTCTCCAACAGCCATTATTTAAGTCATGTCAATAGCTCATTCTGTAACAGTGTCCTTCTGGGTAAATGTCTGGATGAAGTTTTTTGCCAGTAGTCTTTTTAGAAGTAATTCATTTTAAATGTCTGTATTAGTTGTCCATTAATCACAAAGTGTTCCATCTTGTACTGTTATTTTGGTTAATAAAACTATTTGTATCCAATTTTACAGCAGTTTCCATGACATTAAATGTTGGGGTATGGTTGATCCGTCATTGATATGTATTGTTTTTTCCAGTTCTTCAAAGGCACTCTGGGTCTGCAGCCAGGAGAGTCGGCCTTCTTCATCAACGGCCTCCACATTGATCTGGACGCGCAGGACATCTTCAGGTCAGCAGTGCCGCAAAACACAGGCCGCCGCTCCCGTTGTTTATCCTGTGACACGTTCATTAGTGGCTCTGCTCTCCCGCTCGCTCTGTCAGGGCGTGTCGGGGCCGGCGGTTGCAGCGTGGACGGCTGTCCCACCGCGGCGTTAATCTGCGTGACCGCTCTCGCTATTCTTGTCTGGATGAATTATTCAGACAGCGGAGAAACTGAAGCGCACTATAGTGTATCTTTCCTCAGACCACCGCGCGCGTGCACTCATATAATAGTCATTTGACACACCTAATGAAGATCTTGTCTGTGGCTGTAATTGTTATGCACAGACTGTACCAGCATCTTCAGCACTCACTTCTTACTTGCTCATCTTAGCACACCACACACACTAATGCCTCACTCATCATGGGAGTCCTTATACAGTGACATCCCTTATTATTGTTAGGATGGTTGTGATGCAGTGTTTGTTATTATGATTGTGTTTGTGTTGTGGTGTCTGTGATTGTGATCATAATAATGATGCATTCTACAGTCTGAGATTGTGATTGTGATGCTGTGTGACTATGATTAAGATTGTGACTGGATGTGTAATTGTGATCATGATTGTGACGTGGTCTCTATGGTTGTGATTAAGATTGTGACACCATATCTATGATTGTAATTGCGACATGTTGCCTCATTGTGGTTGTCCTTGTGACGTGGTGTCTGTGATTATGATTGTGATGCGGCATCTGTAACTGTGGTAATAATTGTGATATGCTCCCTCAGTGTGTTTGAGGTGCTGCGTAACGAGGCTCGCGTCATGGAGGGTCTGCGCAGCCTTCTCATCGACACACCCTTCATCCACGACATCCTCAAGCTCAACGTCCAGCCCTCCGACTCCGACTACGCCGTAGACATCCGCAGCCCCGCCATCAATGTGAGTTTGGACCGTGACTTGGGACAGTGCAGGGCACATACACGCACACTCTCTCCTCGTGTGTTGTGGATCAATAACCTGGCCTACATCAATAGACCAGAGATGGACAGTGTGTGCAGTCTTGTGGTATAACAAGGCAGCTGCAATGATCAATTCAGACCAGGAGCTTTTGGGAATGATTGAACACAGCGTCTTCTGCCCACTTGGGAAACAAATGGATGAAAGCTTTGTTCTCGTTGCAGTGGATCAATAACCTGGAGACGGATCGGAGGTACGCCGGGTGGCCCTACAACGTGCAGGAGCTGCTGCGGCCCACTTTCCCCGGGGTCATCCGCCAGATCCGCAAGAACTTCCACAACCTGGTCAGTACTGCTGCCGTGTGTTGTTCTAAAGGAGTATGAACAGGGAGGGTCTGAGGGTTCGTGGAGGCTAAATGATTTGATCTGATGTAGTGCTGCGGCTGTACTTACTGTGATGGTCAATAGAATACAGACCTGTCTACCAGGATTAAGATCAACAAGATTAATGATTAGCGCCAGCCTGGTAATAATGTGTGTGTGTGTGTGTGTGTGTGCGGTTGTGTGCGTGGTTGCGTGTGTGTGCGTGGTTGCGCTTCAGGTGATCCTCCTGGACCCCAACCATGAGAACTCTGCAGAGCTGCTGAGTGTGGCTGAGATGTTCTACAGCAACAACATCCCTCTCAGGTCAGTGTCTCCGCGGGCTGGCCTCTGGGAAGGGTCCACAGCTGAGGGTGTGCATAGACAGGGTCAGAGCGTGCTGATACTGGACAGCCTCTCTGTGGCCCAGCTCAATGGTATGCCATGCTGTTGTGCAGGATCGGTGTGGTGTTTGTGGTGAGCGACGAGGATGACGTGGACGGCATGCAGGACGCTGGAGTGGCCATGCTGCGAGCCTTCAACTACATCGCCGACGAGGTGGACAACCAGCAGGCCTTTGACGCCATCATCAGTGTAAGTCTGCAAACAAAAGTGGATCACCTCATCAAATTTTCACAAGAATCAAGCCACCTCACAAGCACACTCGTCATGTTTTTTAAGACACTGCGCTGTTGTAATTGATTACCTGCCATACATGTTGTCCTTGAGCTTTATTCTTGAAAACAATATCAGTTGCTCATACTGCTATGGAAATGAAAGATATTCGAAAGATATTCGCAGTATGATCACTGTTTCATAAAGACTGCATATAAAGGACTTGGTTTACATCTGACTGAACTGAAGTACAGTAAGAGCATTCTCTGAGCACAGCGCTGAAGTGATGTATATATGCATGTATGTCCCCCAGATGCTGACCAAGGTCCCCAAGGGTGGGCATCTGAAGGTGGAGCATGTGGTGGGGGTCCTGGAGAAGAGCTACCCCTATGTGGAGGTCTCCAGCATCCTGGGCGCTGACTCCGCCTACGACAAAAACAGGAAGGTGAGCGGCACCACCAGTGCTGAGTCAGACTCCGCAGCCAAAGCACTCAGTGACTGCAGCGGGCTGCTGATCGTTAGTGTAATGCCACACGCCACTCTTTTCTGGTCAAATCAGTGGATCAAAATGTAAATATGTTTGTACTGCTTCAATGAAATTGAAATGGTAATGGAAATGGTTGATTACTGAATCAACAGCATCTTTAATTATGTTTTTGTTGAGCCACGATTGAGTTCAAAAGCATAGATTTCTCAGAACTCCTCTGCACTTTCAAATTCATCAGTCATTTATGTATTTATTTTTTTGGTGCTTCATTTTTTGAGTCTTTTCCGGCAAAAAAAAAATCAACCAGTTGCGTGTTTATTGATCTCTGTGAGATTGTGGTCTTTAAGCCAGAGAGGTTGTTTGTGGGGTTCCGTTGGTCTGGTATAATGCCCATGTGCCCCCCTTCAGGAGGGCAAGGCCTACTTTCAGCAGACTGGCGTGGGTCCCCTGCCAGTGGTGCTGTACAACGGCATGCCCTACCAGAGGGAGCAGCTGGACCCAGACGAGATGGAGACCGTCACCATGCAGAAGATCCTGGAGACCACCACCTTCTTCCAGAGGGCCGTCTACCTGGTCAGTCCCAGACACAGGCTGGACAGCCATTTTAACGTTGTAATATGCATGAATCTGTTGTGGGGGAAGACGGGCAGAAAATGAAGGTCTGAGGGAGATGTGTGTGGAGATGATGGTCTGTAAGGTTTAGACTCAGTCAATCTCTCTCTCTCTCTCTCTCTCTCTCTCTCTCTCTTTCTTTAGGGGGAGCTGGCCAGTGACCACGATGTGGTGGACTTCATCATGAACCAGCCTAACGTGGTCCCGCGCATCAATTCCAGGATCCTGTCCACCAGCAGGCACCACCTGGACCTCTCCCACACCAGTGAGTGCCCACAGCATGCCAGCCTGTCATCATGCCACCCGTTCATGGTCCACAGGCTATCCTCAGCACTCAGGGGGTCTAGCTTAGTCTAAAGTCTGAGCTAAAGTTATTTTTATTTATGAGGCAAAAGTTATTTTAGTAATAATGTGGGCAAAATCACAGGAGCATGCAGAGTTGCAGACGTTTGGAATGTGTCCAGGCATAGCCTTATGGTTTATTTTCAGCGCTGCTCTGGTCCCCATTATCATTGGGAGTGTGGAAGTCACATCGGGCTTATGGCAGTCTAGAGATCCCAGGGCTGGTGTCGTTGCTTTGCCACCTCATTCATAAAAAGCACATGATTTACACTGGGCTGCCCTGGGAAGATTGGATTGTGTTTTTGAAAGAGCTGTACTACTGGAAGGCCACTGGGGACCATCTCTGGCATTAGAATTCAGAGTGAAATGTGTTTTTGCTAGTGTGGGGTAAAAACAGTAATCTGTCTGCGGAGAGGGAGATAGAAATGAGGAATTTGTTCCAGCCCTGAATACAAATCAGGATCTAAAAGCATGAATCTGAATTGTGAATGAAACTTTCATTCATAACCCTTCATTTTTTCACAGTAACTAATACCATGAATCAGAGAGGATAGGTCAGAAACAAGCCAAAAAGTGTGATTTTCTCCAAATGTGAATCTGCTTCCAACAGTTTTTTTCCCTCTCACTTTTCTGACCCCAGACAACCATTTCATCGATGACTACGCCCGCTTCCTGGTCCTGGATACGAGAGAGAAGAACACGGCGGTGGCCAACAGCATGAACTACATGACAAAGAAAGGTAAGGAGAGAGCCGACACCGATACCCATGTGAAATGGCCAACTCTGGGACCCAATGAGAGTTTGATGATAGATATGATATCCTCTACCGCTTGGTCCCTCAACACACACACACACACACACACACACACACACACACACACACACAGACAAAGTCACTATGCTCACTCCATATGCCCTCTCTCTCTCTCTCTCTCTCTCTCTCTCTCTCACACTCACACACACACACACACACACACACACACACACACACACACACACACACACACACACACACACACACACACATACACACTCTTATACAGAGACATGAAGAATGTGCATAAGGGGGAAAATGGCTAAATAGACAGGCGCTATTGTTGCATTGAGATTTGTCAAACCTATTTTTAAACAGTACTCTCTCTGCAGTGCACCCCCTAAATGATGGGCCTTTTATCTTTCATTTCCTCTTGTTTCTCCTTCTCTCTCTTTCTCTTTGTGGTGCTATTAAAGGCATGTCCTCCAGGGAATCTTCTGGTAACTGCCTCTTCTTGCCTGAGCCCTTAAAAGCGCTTGACTCATCTGGTCTCGTGTGTTTAACGTGACTAATAACTGAAGCCTGTGCCGTCCGCGACCAATGGATTCATTACATTCCCGCTGCGCTTCTGTGGATGTTAATGAACCATGCCCATACGCACCACCCCTATGTGTGTGTGTGTGTGTGTGTGTCTGTGTGCTCGTGTGTGACCGTCTATGTCTTAACTGTGTGTGTGTGTATGTGTGTGAGAGAGAAAGAGATCTCGACTGCAAGCCATTTCTATCCCTGTATTTGTAACAGAGGAAAAGGCATGTTGCACCAGACTGAAATCAGAATCATTAGTCATTGGTCATTTCTAGTTGTAGTCCTCTAGTTCTTCTTTTCTGTTTTTCGTCTTTATTTGACATCTGAGTCCCCTGTCTTTTGTGGCTGTTAACTTGGCATTTGCCTGTCCTGGCATGTCATGCCTGATATGCCTGTCCACTGATACTCTGTGACGGCTTTTTGTCTAAATAGATTTGTGATGACTGACCTGTCTCTTACAGTTAGTCACTTTTATAATGCACTCCTTAACCCTGGACACGATCATGCACTCCTTATTAGAGGTGGAAACTTCCAGACTCAGACAGGGAAAGTCCTGCCATGTTTTTACCAGACCTATTAATCTCCAAATCTACGAGTTTCTTCATCCATCTCCTTCCTGGATTGGGCTAATCACCTAGTTCATATGACTCCTTAATTGTTGTATTATATACTTGATGAGATCCCGTGTCCTAAAAGCTCCCTAAACCTGGAGGTTACACCCCTAATACAAATGTCCCATTTCCCAGTTCCATCTTCCACAACCTTGTGTTCTTGTGTATTTGCAGATGATGGCATCATCCGGCCAGTGACGTTCTGGGTGGTGGGCGACTTTGATCAGCCTTCAGGCAGACAGCTGCTGTACGACGCCATCAGGCACATGGTAAGACGCCCAGATGGCAGGAATGACTAGCTGATGCCATTCTGGTATTTCCCCTTATTTCAGACACCGGATGGATCCCTGATGGAGTTGTGTCGTTCTTGATCCATTCATCCATCGTCATGTAGCCGCTCATCCATCTATTCTACAGTGTTTGAGTAACTATGTTTCTGTGCTGATCATGTTCTGACTTATGTGACTGTCTCCCATAACGCCCCTTTAATGCTGTTGCATTTGTGCGTATTTGAAGTGAAATTGTGTTACTGTGTATCGTGTGCCCTTCACTGAAACTGGCCAGACGTTTGCCTCCTGTCTAAGAGTAGATCTGCAGGATGATGATCCATGGCTCATGTAATGGAGTTGAATCCCTGAGTTTTTACGTGCCACTCTGCTTTGCTCTGGGCAGAAATCAAGTAACAATGTCCGGCTGGGCATGATCAACAACCCCAGCGAGAACCCCTCCAACGAGAGCAGCCGCATCGCTCGCGCCATCTGGGCAGCCATGCAGACTCAGACCGCCAACAACGCCAAGAACTTCATCACCAAGATGGCCAAGGAGGAGACCGCTAAAGCCATACACGCTGGGACAGACATCAACGACTTTGCTGTTGGGGTACGAAAACCTCACTGCTCTAGTGTTATCTACTCAAAGGTCCTTGATTGCCAACTGCTCAGCTTCAAACCCTCTCTGCTACAGTCGTTGAATTTCCCTGCTTCTATTGGGTAGTTGTAGTAGCAGGTTACCCCTCCCCCCCATACAAACACAAATATACTGTAGGTCTCTACTTCTAGGCAGCGAGCTAAAGATCATGTCACTTGTAACTTCAACTGTTGAGTAAGCCACTATGAGTAATGCATAATCAAAGATCCAGTTGCTCTGTTGTGTAATCTGTGCACTGGTGCTTGTGTCCGTGGTGCAGGGCATGGATGTGTCTCTGTTTGAGAGCGCCTACGCCGGCCCCAAGGTGGACTTCCTGCTGTCCCATGCTGCCTACTGTCGGGATGTCCTCAAGCTGCAGAAGGGTCAGAGGGCCGTCATCAGCAATGGACGGGTGAGTGACCAGTGGTGATGTAATGAGCCAATGCATTTCTAAAGCTGCCATGGTTACAAAGCCTTTAATTTTGTCCATTATGTCAAACTGTGGGAACGCGGATGAAAATGTCACACTTTTTCATTTATTTATTATCATCATTATCAGGATTAGTGCTATATCAATAATAATATTTTATCCTATCTCTTGCAGATTATTGGTCCTCTGGAGGAAGGGGAGGTCTTTAATCAAGATGACTTCCTGCTATTAGAGAGCATCATCTTGAAGACGTCTGGAGAGCGAATCAAGACTATCGTCCAGAGACTCGGCGTGGAAGAGGACAGGTATGTCAACCAGTCAGCTTTTCATCATTTTGTACCCAAGCCAATCTTTTTCATTTCACTTTGAATTCTAGCCTCACATTTGTACCTTGTACGTTTCCTGTGGAAGTTTTACTCGTGTGCATAAACATGCGGAGAGAAGTTGACAGTCCCTTTCTGGGTCAGCTCCTCAAACTTCTTAGAAGTGCTGTGTGATGTGCCGCTCAACTTCCCTTCTCTCTTCCTGGAGCAATGCGATTAGGATGTCACACTTTCTAAAAGTGTAATCTCGGCGGTAATTACTATGTCTTAATGAAGTGTGTCAGTCTGGGGTAAAAAAAGAAGCCATTATAGATGCGGCACTTTTAGAGTGTTTTCCGGAAGAAACGAGAGAGAAAAGTGTGCGCGAGTGACGAGACGTTAATTATGGCCTCGGCAAAGTTCTGCCTGCCTGCCAATTAGCAGGGTGGCACTTGATGTGGCATCACGTGTCTCTGTCTTCCATGGCATCTGTCGCCGATGACAAGTGTGAGAGATGGAGAGTGTACCTGTTCACACATTCACACTTTTATTTCTGAGTTTCTCGGCAGGTACGTTTTGCTCAGACTGCTGTGTACTGTCATTTTCTTTCTAAATGACCCCCCCCCCCCATTGCTTATTCTCCACTCTACCTCGAACTTCATCTACTTTTCTCCCTTCTATTTCTCTGTTCTTCTTTCTCTGTATCCTTGCCTCTCCCTCACTCTCTCATTCTCTGTCTCTCTCTCTCAGGGCCAGTGATTTGGTGATGAAAGTGGACTCTTTGCTGTCGTCTCAGCCCAAAGGCGAGGCCAGGATGGAGTATGGCTTTGCCGATGACCGATACAGGTAGAGTCCAGCCAGAGGCCGGGTGCACTTAATCACATGGCCCACACTCACCTCCCCCCAGTCTGTACTCCTGGGGTCATTTCCAAATGGCTTTATGTCTGGATCGTTTTGTCTGGGGTTTTTTTGTTTGTTTTTTTTTGTCTTGCTTGCTTGTGTCATTTTAGTTTTTTTTTCCACATACTGAATTAGTTGTTTTTAGCAGGTTTTATACCCTTTGTTTGCTCTCATGTGATAGCTAGGGAGGAAGAGTATCAGCATCCTGGGCTCTAAGCTTTGTCTCTCCATCCCCTGCAGTGCTGTGAAGATCAGGCCCAGAGAGGATGAAGTGTACTTTGACGTGGTTGCCGTGGTGGACCCCGTGACCAGAGATGCCCAGAAGCTGGCGCCTCTGCTCCTGGTGAGATTCAGAGCATCCCTTTAAACTCACACATCACTTCCTGTGGTCAGAAGCTGGCCCCTCTGCCCCTGTGGTGCCGCTGTCCGCCTGTGAGGGGCGCTCTCTGAGCCTGTGCCATCTCTCATCTCCTCAGGTGCTGAAGCAGCTGGTCAATGTCCACCTGCGCATCTTCATGAACTGCCAGTCCCGACTCTCCGACATGCCGCTGAAGAGGTGAGACACTGCTGGCTGGCGCATGTGTCAGCAGTGAACCTCAGTGAAGCCCTTAGCCCTCCTCCCCCCCAACCTTTATGTTCCTAGTAGGCTAATGCTTGAGGTAGACTGCAGACCTGGCTATATGGTGGCAATGCTGGCAGCATAATCATAGATTGAGGAGGATTAGATTAGTAATAAATATATGTATGTATAATAATAATTTAAGGGTGTTTGTATGCGCCTTTACATTGTGCATTAGTAAAGTGCTACCTATGCACAATGTAAAGGCACATACCAGTTCCGTGCACTACTTGCGTTGGCTCTGGCTCTCTCTAACGCTGTATCTCTATGGCCTCTCCCCTGTGATCTCAGCTTCTACCGCTACGTGCTGGAGCCGGAGTTGAGCTTCCAGGCGGATAACAGCCTATCGCTGGGGCCCATGGCCAAGTTCCTGGACATGCCCCAGTCGCCCCTCTTCACCCTGAACATCAACACCCCCGACAGCTGGATGGTGGAGTCGGTCCACACGCGCTACGACCTGGACAACATCTACCTGGAGGAGGTGAGCACGCTTCTGCGCTTGTGGGAACAGTTTCTTTAGTGTGTTGTGTAGAAGTTACTGTAAATGTACACAGTGCTTTCACAATATTGCTCATGGTAAAAGTTTTGCTACATATGCACCCAAAACAACAACACAGTCTACCAAATGTGGTTTAGAACTTTTGAACGTAAATGCATGCGGGTAGTGATTAGGATAATAATCTTGTGTGTGTGTGTGTGTGTGTGTGTGTGTGTGTGTGTGTGTGTGTGTGTGTGTGTGTGTGTGTGTGTGTGTGTGTGTGTGTGTGTGTGTGTGTGTGTGTGTGTGTGTGTGTGTGTGTGTGTGTGTGTGTGTGTGTGTGTGTGTGTGTGTGTGTGTGTGTGTGTGTGTGTGTGTGTGTGTGTGTGTCAGGTGGACAGTGTTGTCCCTGCGGAGTATGAGCTGGAGTACCTGCTGCTGGAGGGCCACTGCTTTGACGTGAGCACAGGGCAGCCCCCCCGTGGCCTGCAGTTCACCCTGGGCACGGCCAGCAACCCCGTCATCGTGGACACCATAGTCATGGCCAACCTGGTAAGGAGGGGACAGAGACCCTAAAGCAGCTGGCTCCACATACCAGGGTTGGGTCTGCTACCTGGGTCTGCTACATGGTCACCAGACATGGATTAAGGCCTGTCCGAGACTACACATTCAGCACAGAAATGTGCAGTAGTCTAAAGTAGAATACCACTCATCTGGGAGTGTTTTGTTGTTATTATTATTTTTGTTGTTCAAAACTGAACAGAACCTGCTTGCTGGAACTTAGAAAAAATGAGTTTGCACACAGTCATACTTATTGACTAGTGAGGACTGAGGATTCTTTGTTTCTATGTTTTATATGTTGTAGTCCGGGGGTAGACGCCAGCCAGGTGGGCATCCTCTGGGTACTCATGTTTGGTGCTCTTTCATGAACTTGCATATGGGTTCTCTTAAAACTATCTCTCACACACACACACACACACACACACACACTGCGGTTGGAATAGCAGGATCATGGAAGAAATTGTGAATCGTTAAAGGCCTCAAAATAGCAGCAGGCACCACAGCCTGTCCTGAGGATGTTCTTATCAGGCCTATGAGAGTTCTCTCTAGAGTTGCAGCTTTGTGCGTGCCTGTGTTGGTGTGTGTGTGCCTGTGGTGGTGATGTTGTGTACCTCTCTCTGTCCTTCACAGGGCTACTTCCAGCTCAAGGCTAACCCAGGAGCCTGGGTCCTGAAACTCCGCAAGGGCAGATCTGAAGACATCTACAAGATCTACAGGTACTTACAATGCTGGGGTGTCTGTCTGTTTATTTATGTGTGTGTGTGTGTGAGTGAGTGAGTATGAGTGTGAGAGTTTGCTACTTTTGTTTTTCTGTTTGTGTGTGTATGTCCTCTTTTTGCGTGTGTGTGTGTGTGTGTGTAGGTCATAGAGATATCTAAATAATTTACTGTCCCCTGTCAGCCACGATGGCACCGACTCCCCGGCCGACGCTGATGATCTCATCGTGGTCCTCAACAACTTCAAGAGCAAGATCATCAAAGTGAAGGTGAGCAGCAGCCTCTCACAAGACGCCGCACTGGCTGCCGCTGCCAAGGGGAGGACTATGGGCTTTACACACCTTTGTATTGAGCTGCACCTACGTTTTCTTATTGATCTTTTAAATTGACCCCTGAAACAGAAATGTGATTTTTATCTCACTTGCATTTGTTAATGAGAACAAATCCGCTTCATTCACGGTCCATTATGTGCTGTTGTGTGGGAGTCACTCTGCCTGGCATTGCCAGAGAGAGACACACAGACAGACAGACAGACAGACAAACAGACAGACTTTTTCGGTAGACAGACAAGGAGATGTCTAGATATACAGACAGGTTTGAAGACGTGTAGGGAAGGGGGAAGTTAACAAACTAATGAAGGAAGACGGACTATGGGTAAGGCAGACAGATAGAAAGACAGGCTCAGAGGAAGGCAGACAGATGGCAGACAGACGGGGTGGCAGATAGACAGGCAGGCTCTCTATGCGTGCAGCTTCAGACAGCAAGGAGCTGCAGCAGTTTAAGGGAGGTAGCCTGATCTCCCCTCAGCCCCCTTATTACACAGGACAGCCTGTCAGCTCTAATCACCATCTGTGTGTGAGTGTGTGTGTGTGTGTGTGTGTGTGTGTGTGTGTGTGTGTGTGTGTTTGTGTGTGTGTGAGAGAGAGAGTGAGAGTGTGTTTGTGTGTGTGGTCTCTGTATGGGGGCAACTTGTGCATTTGTATCGTGAGTGTGTGTTTGTGTGTGTAGTCTCAGTATGGGGCAACTTGTGCATTTGTATTGTGTGTGTGTGTGTGTGTGTGTGAGAGAGTTCATATTCTGTTGGGAGGCTCTGAGTCAGTGTGTGTGTTTGTCTAAGGCCCTTGTGTTGCCTGCATCATTCAGCATGATGCCACTGGGCTTGACAAAACGTGTGTACCTTCTAGTAGTGGAATCGTTCCTTTTGGACACAGTTTCACCTATCATTGGAAGAGACAAGTATAGTGGAGTTAAGAGAGAAATAAATAGTCTGTGAGAATGTCACTTGGGGGGTTTTACTCAAAAAAAGGGAATACATTTGCTTTCAGACCAGTGAGAAGTTGGACATCATACTTCCAACCTCTCACTGTTCATAATACATTACAAGTACACAAATAGCAGATAACTGCCCACTCCTCTATATACAGTAGGAGCAGGCCAGTAGGCATGTGGTACGGTCTGCTGAAGTGAAGAGCCATAAAAGAATATGGATGTTGAGGCCCGGCGCTGTTTAATGTGGTGTGCGTATTTTCGGTGCTGCAGGTCCAGAAGAAGCCGGAGAAGATGAACGAGGAGCTCCTGAGCGATGGCACCCACGAGAACGACTCGGGATTCTGGGAGTCTCTCACACGGTACGAGCGTGACATTACTGCCAGACGTCATCATCAAACTGATTGTAAATCTCTGAGCACTTGATGGCCGACTTTTCCCCCCCTAATTGTTTTGCAGTCTGTTGAGCTGTTGTGCTGCGTCTCTGTGTGTGTTGGTGGAGGGGGGTGTAATGGAGGCTCTCAGGTTCTCATTCCCTTTCTCGCTCACGCTTTAAACTCAAGTGTGTCACGTCCACAGAGGCTTCACGGGAGGCAGCAAAGCGGACGAGAGCAAGCAGGAGAAGGACGACGTCATCAACATCTTCTCCGTGGCCTCAGGGCACCTGTATGAACGCTTCCTCAGGTGAGACAGAGGAGGACCACCTCCACCTGGGTACACTCATTAAAAATGTCTCTTATTCGATCAAGTGGTGTGAAATGGCACCTGGGGATCAGTCATTGATTTAACATTCTCAGGCCAAAGCTGAAACAATGACAGAACGCAACAAATTGAGAGAATTAGCCGTGATTTTTTTTCTGTGAAAATGTCAGTCTGTCCCTGATGTTTTATTTAAGAGTAGGAAAGAGGAAAGTTAGTCTTAAGCTTTGGCGTGACCCCAGCGACATGGTGACATTCTCCGACATTTTGGTTTTAATGCTGGAGGGTTCCCCTCAGGATCAGGATGAGCTCGATTTTCAGTTCCCATCTCTTTCTCGGAGGGTGGGTGATCTTTGGAATTGCCACTTCCAATCAGCCCCGACATCATTCCTGCTGATTGCATTAATTTCACTTGAAGGTCAGGGAGATGGCAATAAAGAGAGGGGAGAGGGAAGAGTCCATCTCAAGTCTGATGACCAGGAGCTGACATTGTTCTGTCCGTGTGTCTGTCTTCGCAGGATCATGATGCTCTCCGTGCTGAAGCACACAAAGACGCCCGTCAAGTTCTGGTTCCTGAAGAACTACCTGTCCCCAGCATTCAAAGCAAGTATCCGCTGGAGGTGGCACTGTGAACAGCTGCACGTGTCGGATTGAAAGAGAATAGTGGGGGTTCATTTCCTCAGTCATATTATTGAGCGTTATCATCTGGAACCAGAGAGCCCCAAAGTTATTAATTTTGGTCTTAATGATGAAAATCACTGGGAAGAGCTAATATTGAGTTGGTGCAGTGTTACAGAAAATTTGCCATTTTGTTCATTATGAGATAGAAGATGGTATATCATCTTGCAAATATTATTGCAAATAAAGTTCATGTCCAATTAATAGTTCCTACAGCTGGGTCAAGCCTGCTCTTCACTTTTTCTTTCTTTCTTTCTTTCTCCTTCTTTCTCTCTTTCATGGTTTTATTTTTTTTTGTCTGGAATCAGGAGTCAGGAGACATCCCTGTGTGCTGTTCTCCATCTCTCCATCTCTCTCTCTCTCTCTCTCTCTCTCTCTCTCTCCCCCCTCTGTTTTTTGGGTCTGTCTGTCATTCTGGAGTTCTCTTCATCTCTCTCTCTGTGTGTGTTGTTCAGGAGTTCATCCCTCACATGGCCGAGGAGTATGGCTTCCAGTACGAGCTGATCCAGTACAAGTGGCCCCGCTGGCTGCACCAGCAGACGGAGAAGCAGCGCATCATCTGGGGCTACAAGATCCTCTTCCTGGACGTGCTCTTCCCCCTGGCCGTGGACAAGATCCTCTTTGTGGACGCTGACCAGGTACCGCTCCCATAAGCCAAGAGAGGGTCAGTTCACCAGGTACACGGTGATGCTGGGGATGGCAGTTGACCAGAGGGCCATACTGCGAAGCAACTTATCCAAGTAACTTAAGGAGCGATCGATGAAATCAGAACACTGCATTGTGCATCTACAGGTTTTCAAAAGTGACCTGTTCTTACCTGGTAGTTCTTAGCCTCGGGTTATGTTAAAACGCATCTGGAGCATCTGGAGCCCACCACAGCTTAGAGCAAGGAGTTGTGTGCAGTGCACTACTGCCCTCTAGAGAACTTATATGGTATTTTTTTTTATTTTACTCTGATCATAATCATCATTATATATAAAAGGTAGACAACAATACAGGAATGAGAGGCAGAGGCAGTTTTTAGTGACTTGCGCTTGCTGAAGGTGAATACAGTAGTACAGTACATACTGCAGGACACAGTACATATTGTAAGACACAGTAGATGCTCTGCCATACAGCGCTTATAGCCGCTTGTCTGGCCATGTGTCCTCAGATTGTGCGCACTGACCTGAAGGAGCTGCGTGACTTTGACCTGGAGGGGGCGCCGTACGGCTACACCCCCTTCTGTGAGAGCCGCAGGGAGATGGACGGCTACCGCTTCTGGAAGTCTGGCTACTGGGCCAGCCACCTGGCCGGACGCAAGTACCACATCAGGTAAGGGCCGGCAGGAAGGGCTTAAAGGTCAGAACCCTGCAGTCTTGTGTGTGTGTGTGTGTGTGTGTGTGTGTGTGTGACATTTAAATGTGTTCATTAGTGAGGAGTCGGCAGGGTTTTGGTGGGTGCTGTGTCCATTTGAGTGACCTTTGCCAGTGTTTTTTGCCTTTCTGTCACTAGATTTTTGTTGTCTATGACAAAGGTATGTGTGTGTGTGTGTTGTGTGTGTTGTGTTGTGTGTGTGTGTGTGTGTGTGTGTGTGTGTGTGTGTGTGTGTGTGTTGCTCAAACTTCGCTCATTATTCTACGTGTCCCTGAGGGAGATTATTGGTGTTGATTGTACCATTTTCTACTGGTACACTGCATCTGCAGGTACACTGGTCCAGAGAGTCACATGCTCAATGTTGTGTTTTGCCCCCAACGGCACCTCCAGGCAGCACAGCCTAAAAGGCACCACCTTTACCCTACTCCTAACCATAACCCCCTCAACCCTCATCCTACCCCTAAACTGAGGCGAGCAGTGCCTTGAAGGCACCATTGAGGGCACATAAAACCAAAGACCGAGTCACACAGACACGCACGCAGGCAGACAGACAGACAGACAGACTAGGGGGGAGTGAGTTTGAGTGACGTCTTGGTGTGGTGTTGGTTTGACATTTCGAGTAGCGCGGGGGCCAGTGCAGATGAATGGCCACTCCTGATATAATTCACTTATCTCACCAGCAGGAGCGTTTATGGGCTGCTGTGGGGAGCAGAAAATGTCATATTTTGGTGAATTCTCATAGCTCAGACGCTATTGATTTCATAAATCTCTGAAACACACTATTACTACGGTATGGTGTGATATGCTCTGAAGTGTTTAACTACACTTTTATAGTCTATACCTTATGACCACTTCATGACTATACATTTTTTTTTGTTATTTGAAGGAGAATTGTCCTTGTTTTCTCATTTGCAAAGCACTGTGAATGAATGACGTGTTTGAATATTTACATTGCTGTACTTACCGGTACATGTACTTACATAGGCCATTTCCCTAATTGTAACCTTATATTAGCCAGTTCTGTGTGATAATGAGTCCATTATCTCTCTCCCATCTCTCTCTCTCTCTCTCTGTCTGTGTGTGTGTCTGTGTGTGCAGTGCCCTGTACGTGGTGGACCTAAAGAAGTTCAGGAAGATTGCTGCAGGGGACCGTCTGAGGGGACAGTACCAGGGACTCAGTCAAGATCCCAACAGTCTCTCTAACCTGGACCAGGTGAGGCAGCCTCCCACTCACCTGCCAAATATGACCACTCATTTGAACTCTTCACTACTCTTGGTTAATTGTATATTTATCATGTCTTTGTTGAACATTTGCTGAACAGTTTTTGTTGTGAGATACTTTGTAGTTATGTTAACCATTTGGATGACTGGCAGCATCAAAAGAGATTGTCACAAAATGTTGTTGCCTCAACTGCTTCTGTTTGTTTTTATATTGTTTCCACTATATTTTATAGTCTATTTGCTGTACATATTTGTATTTCCATCTGGTGACTGAACTGCACAGTGCTAATGCAAGCTGTGCTGCTCTCCTCAGGATCTGCCCAACAACATGATCCACCAGGTCCCTATCAAGTCCCTCCCTCAGGAGTGGCTGTGGTGTGAGACCTGGTGTGACGACTCGTCCAAGAAGAAGGCCAAGACTATCGATCTGGTGGGTAGATGGCACCTTGATGATACCTTCTGTTCAATTTTATTCTCTCAAAGTAAAGTAAAAGAGTAATATTGTTCCCGTACAATCAATCTGGTTAAAACACTGGATCCCAGACTTTTAATTACATAATGGATTTTTTTTGCATTTGAACAGTTACGCATATTCCATTTAATCAGTTAGCCATTTTTATATTTCATATACTGTATATTCATTGATAAAATAAAATAAATGAGGTAGGATAAACAATTGGTCCTGACCACAAAGACTTTTGCACCACATATTAGCATTACCTCTGCTAGTGCACGACGACATTCCGCTGAGCATGACCTGAAGTCTGATCTCTCCCCCCAGTGCAATAACCCCCAGACCAAAGAGCCCAAGCTCCAGGCGGCCGTGCGCATCGTGGCCGAGTGGAGTGACTACGACAAGGAGGTGAAGCGCTTCTACAGAAAGTTCCAGACGGATAAGGAGAGTGGAGGGAGCAGCACAGAGGAGAACCAGAGCGCACACAAAGGTGGGTCCACCGGAGAGGTCACACACTGCCTGCCTGATACAAGTCTGCCTTGAAGACCTGATTAGAGATGGATGAATGAATGGATGAATAACTATATCTTCTCTCCCTCCTTCCTTTTTTCCTCTCTTCATCCCTCCCGTTTCTCTCTCTCTCTGTCACACACACTCACATACACACATTCTCTCTTTTTCTCTCACAATCACTTACACACACACACATACTCTCTCTGTCTCACTCATATACATACATACCTATGTACACACATACACACACACTCATTGGCATACATACACCTACTTTCTCTCTGTCTTTCTTTCTTTCTGTCTCTCTGTTGCAGATCCTGGCCCACATATTGAACTGTGAGCACAGCCCTTACAGTTGAGGAAGACTCGACTCTGTTTAAAGAGTTGCTTGCTTGTTTTTTTTTTTTTTTTAACTGAAGCCAATTCTCATGGAACATGGATGCTGTTTGAGCTGAGAGACTTGATCCAAAAAAGAAGAAACATCTATTCGTCTTTGGTTTGTGATTAGCTAAGGTGTAGGGTTGTAGGCATGAGGTCGCCTAGTGTTTGGGAGACGAGAGAGATCTGGGGTCAGAGTTCATATTGAGAGAATTGATCACATCTTGCCTCAGTGGTACGTCCCACACTCTCTCATTTAGAGTTTTTTGACTTGAGAGCCCCAGGTATATGCACACACACACACACACACACACACACACACACACACACACACACACACACACACACACACACACACACACACATTGATTTGATTGTGATTTATTTGTTGCACACAGAATGCTTTTGTGATTAGTTGTTAAAATATTTCCAGTAAGTAAATTTGTAGTACGTTGTGTGTGTGTGTGTGTGTGTGTGTGTGTGTGTGTGTGTGTGTGTGTGTGTGTGTGTGTGTGTGTGTGTGTGTGTGTGTGTGTGTGTGTGTGTGTGTGTGTGTGTGTGTGTGTGTGTGTGTGTGTGTGTGTGTGTGTGTGAGTGAGAGAGAGAGGGTGTGAGTGTGTATCTGCACATGTGTGGTGGGACCATGGAGTAGTAGTTTGTATCTCCCCTGCATTACCTCACATGAGTAGAGCCATTGAGTGAGTGTGTGTGTGAGAGCGAGAGAGAGAGAGAATTTATCTCTGTGTGTTTGTGTATGTTTGTGATGTCTTTCAGACTTTCAAAGAGAAAAGAATACAACACATTTGTATACATAAACCATTATACCACTGTTCCATCTGCCTCATGAAGCCACCCCTCATGTAGAATAGTGTCGGACTCAGGGAGGAACACATAGGCCTGTCACAAGCATGGACAACATGAGAACCAGTGGGATTTGACTCCAAATGCAATGTGTATCAGGCCCTTGCAGAAAATTTCCAGTGCCACTTCTGAAGCATTCAGTTGAAGCCACTACTGTACATATGTTTTCATTACTGCTAGGATTTAGGGGTCAAAGCCACATGTTTCAGAGACCAGATCACAGCACTGGGTTGTTGGCTGGCGGCTAACTGTCTTGCTCGTCCCACAGCTCTGTGTTTTCTGATGAAATGTATACAGGAAGGGGGCAACCGAGTCTCCTAATGGAAGTTCCCTTTCAACAAAGCACAGTTCAGAAACACTGAAGTCTCAAGGCTCAAGTTAGTTTCTCCTGAACCAGCAGGTAGTGAATGGCATCCTCTACTGGCACCAGTCAGAATTACATGAATAAAACAAAAGAAATAATACTTTCCAAATGGGATGGATTGTATTATCCTCCTCTATTTCGGCTGATGTCTTTGGATATGTTATTCTGTTTGAGGAGAGTGATTGGTCATGATTTAAGGTTTCCTCTTTAATTGTCATCACAGCCATAAAGCAATCCGCATCTGAAACAGGTTTGCGGGACAAACAGTCCCATAACAGCCCACTCCACAGTCCACTGCTCCTGCCTGTGTGTAGAGGCTGGCTGCTCTTCTGGGGGCACTTGGCCACTTGGCTGATGCTGTTATGAACTCTCTCCCATCCCTTGAGAGGTTTCATTTGTGTTTCCCCCCAAATGCCTTTCTGAGAGACGGCGCAGTTGGTGAAGAGCAGATTGTGCTGTACTTTGTGCCTTTTCCTGTAAGGAAGAGAGGAGGTGCAAAGGCCCCTTTGGCCATCATGCTGTTAGACTGGTATGTGTGTGTTTTTCTGCTGTTCTCTGTTGGGTATGGGTCAATCAATCTGCGGGATAAAAAAAAAAAGCAGACTACTTTTTAGTCACTTGTGGACTTTTGTTTGATTCTAAGATTGTATGAAGTGAATTATGGCATATCAATATTTTGTAATAAAATACAATTACCAAACACAACATTTGGCTTGCGGTGTCCTTACTGGCATGTACTGGCATGAAAGTACTGTATATGTCTATGTTCATACCTCCGTCCTTATTTTACGTATGAATGCATAGCGCCCCCACTTTTTTGTGTGGTAGTGCTCGGTATTGCAACGTTTCATCAGTTTCATCCGTAATCGTAAGCCCCTCTCTACAATAGTGAATGGGAGCTCCCTCAACATTCTAGAGAGCCATATAATAAGTGTCAATAAAAGTGTTGCTTACCCGTTTTACATCTTCCTGATGTCTCAGCTCCACTGTTAAACCGAGGAGTGCCAAGATCATCAGCACACCAAGAGATGACTTGAGTCCTCCCTCCCTGGCAGCAGACTCCTCTCAGCCTCCCACAGCACAGTACTTTCATGAAGCAAAGCAAATCTTCCAAGGTAACAGTTTAGAAATTGTGCTACAAGAATCACGATTAGTGCTTAAGCATTCAGAAAAAAACTGTAAAGCAAAAATGTTGGGTGGCTTAGTTTTTCTAATCTTCATTTTGTCTTTATAGGGCTTATATAATTTCCTTTTCTTGTGTTCCTTATTAGATGAAGAAATCGACGGAGAAACACTGCTGGGCTTGACAGAAACTATGGTGGCGCGCCTCTTTCCCCGATTGAAACAGCAAGTGAAATTTATATCAGAATTGGAAAAATAAAAAAATAGCCTTCCTCCAACACGGTAGGTACTATTCACATTCTGAAAGCAATTATATACTTAAATAATTATTATTCTTCCATTGCTTGTAAAGTGAATTTAGTGCTGCTTGTTTTTTTTGTTTGTTTGTTTTTTGTCAAAGTCAATTATTCACTAGGTCTAAAATTTACATTACATTTACATTTGCTACATTTACATTTATGCATATCATACCATGAATGTAGGCCTACTGGTAATTTCACCAGTCCGTCTGATTATCTGTCTGTCTGTTTGTATGTGTGTGTGCCTGTGTGTGTGCCTGTGTGTTTTTCTCAGAAATGACAATCTTGCAGTACCCCCACCAACCCAAACTACTCTGACTCCAATCCCCACAACAACAGCCTGGCCTGCTTTATATACTCTCCCTGTATTCAGCCCAGAGGTCAGAGAGGCACTAGTTAGAAAAGACCCTGCGTTTTACAAGAAAGACAAGTCACATCTTCGCACAGCTCTGATTACCCTCATTTTTGATGACATGACACGTTATACATGGTACGTTTTTGTGATTGGCAATTTACTTTTTAACTGGCTACCTTTGAAGTAGATTGAATGGTAACAATAACAACTGTAGCAAAGTACTGTATTTCATTGTAACCCCTCCCACCACCACCCCCTTGTTTACTGTAGTTCATGCACATGATTCGTAAAAATACTTTTAATTTAATTTGTACCTAAAGACAAATGGGAGATAACAGCTTGAGGCGACCAGTTCGATGGAAAGAGTGACTCAGTGGAGGTAACCCTTCGTGGAGTCCTTCGGCTCTACCTCGCCATTTCCATTAAACTGGTCACCTCGTCGGCCGTTATCCCTTTGTGTGAGTGCTGTATGAAAACATGCATGTACATACATTTTTACAATTCACTTTTTTGTTTTTCATTTTTTCCGACGTATAAAAAGAGGATTAAAAATCCAACTACAATTAAAATATTACTAAGAGTACTACTTACTAACAGGAAAGATGTGATTGATCTTATTTCCTCTCACAATGCAGGTATCCAAGCCATAAAATGTACAGTGATGTCCTGGGAGCACTTATAACGCGGTATCCATTTATCAGGGACGGAAGCCTCTCTGGATTTGTTAGTATTATTTATCATTACTATTATTATGTTGGTGTACTTGTTGTTGCTTTGCTTGGTTCATTGCAGATGTACTGTACTGAAAACAATGTTATTGATATCCCCTTTTAACTAAGGGAACCCTTTTGGAGTGCCTGAAAAACAAATTCAAAAAAGAGCGCAGACCACTTGTACACATGGACAAAGTCCTAAAAATGAAGTTGAAATATGGACAAAAACATCAGAACACAACAGCAGGGGTGACCAGACCAAGCCCCAATAGGAAACGACAAGTAGGGTGTCAACAAGAATCGTCTTTTGTAGACTATTTCATTTAGTATGTTCCCATTGCAATTATTTTTTATAGACTGATTTTATTTTCTTTCTGTTATTTCTTCCTTTTATTCACTTCTCCCAAGCTCTCAACCGAACCAATGGAGGCGGAGGATAGTCACAGTATTGATGAGCACTTCAAAGCCATCTCACAAGAGCTACACAACAACAGACCTAATTATGAGAACATCAAGTGGAGGATGGAAAGGACACTGCATGCACGAACTGAACTCTATAAGACCTCTACAGCTCCAGAACTATTACAGCTAGGGTTGCCAACTCTGAGAAAATAAAATACGGAACAAAAATACTGCGGGGGGGCGGGGGTCATTGGGGCCCACCTACACGTACCTCCACCCCACATCAAATTATCATTATGATTACAATTATCACAATTATTATTATGCTATATTGTTAGACATGCACTTCACTTCAAAGCAGTCAATATTTGAAATGCTAAAAGTTCTTAAAGTGCTATGCATGTGTGTACATGTCCTATGCACATCAGAGGCCTGCTTTAATAATGTAAGATATATTTACAACAGTTCAATAGCTTTTGCATGGTTGCATGAGAAATACTTCTGAAAACAACAGCAATTATATGGGTGCTATTGTTTTGGGATGTTTCCCTCATGCAAGCATCATAGGCCTACTCTGGTAGGCAAATGCAGAAAAAAATGATATGCTTTATAATGAAATTTCATTTGAATGCCTGAATGTAAAGATCCAGGAACATAATACCAACTTTTGTCTATGGTAAACGCGTAAATAGGCTTATCTCCCTCAACAATGGAATTCTCTTCTCTGATTGGCTAATGGGGTGGCCATTAACTTCGTATAACCTGCTACCTTCGAAGTAGTTCCCGTATCACACTTGAATATTAATTCGCCAAACTCGTTGCGAAGTTTAAATGAACTGTCACGTTGCATCCAAGCTGAAATACAGACGTGCAGAACCATAGTAACATTGTAGCATATCACAGAGGTTGATTGTAGCTAGTTGGATGCCATGTAGGCTATAAAAGTAGCGATCTTTCAAAGTTAAAGTTAATCAGAATCCTGGGAAATGCCCGCTTGACAACGGCAGAGATAGAACTAACGACTGGCTTTTGGCCGTAGCAACCAGCCATTTAGAACTAACGACTGGCTTTTGGCCATAGCAACTATCCATTTAGAACTAGTAACGGCAGTTTTGTCCTGCAAGTAGAAAGTTGATATGTGGCGGAAAGTAGTCCCACGGTAAAGACAGTTTTAGCGATGTTAACGGACGCAACGGTGGAATAAAACTATGTTCTAAATATACAGGTTATGAATACAAACGGGAGATACAATCTTTTGACCATGTTATATTCAAATTTGACTAAACAATACTCAATGCTAAACAATGTATTGTACAGTCTCTGCTCTGTTTCCATGGAAGATGCAAGAATCCACGTTGTTAAATGTCGTTACGTAGCCTAATTTATAGTCTTCCAGATTGAAGCGGAGCTTTGCCAACAACGTTATTGTGTAGTTTCAGTTTCTGTCGCGCAAACGCACAACCGCATGCATTCAATGAACGTTCATACCACCACTTATTTGTATGACTCTGTTTAATCACATCAACCTAGCCAGCATTTCCTCCTAATTGCAGAAACTTTGTTTTCTTTTCTGTCGGGCCGCGGTTGCTTGATCCAGATCAATTGCGCAGCTAATTATGTGAAGCACCGGACCTCACTCCATGCCTTGCGGACCAGCAGGCTCCATGTTGTGTCAGGGAGTTTTTTTGTGTGTGTTTTATGTGTTTTTTTTATTGTAGTATGTGTGCATTGAGCAGTTTCTCAAAAATACGGAACATAGAGCGTTCCGTATTAGTTCAATACGGAACAAGACTTTTAGGTGTCAAATACGGGACGATTCCGTATTATACGGAACGGTTGGCAACCCTAATTACAGCAGTGTCCTTTCCTAAGGATCCCTTGTTTGGTAAGCCAATACTTTTAATTGCATTTGCTGATGACCATAGTCAACAGTTGGTTTTAGCATTGAAGATAGGAACAGATGTGAAAATTCCGTTACTTTTAGTGGTTAATCAGCAAGTGCACAACTATCTGTGTAAAGAAATATGGTCGAGATTGGCTAATCACTTTTCTTTTGAGATTAAAAGTACTCTCCTTTTTGTAGCTACTTCACGAAATGAAGTTACGATTTGGCCACGACTTGGACGTTGTGCTTAGCAGTTACCTGCACAATGCTGCTGGAAAGATCATTGAGACCTGTAAAGGACCACTTAAGCAATCATTTACAGCTACAATGTCGCAGGCAGATAGCCTGACTCTCGCCAGACCCTTGTAGTTCCGCCATGCTCCACCAGAGGCGTTTCGCTGAGCTCCACACAAAGGTCTGGACGCGAGGGCAATCCAAACCCCTGGGCCAGTGATCAAAAAATAAGCAACCAATCAGGAGCGCCGAAGCGAGTGTTTGATTCAAATAACAATGGCGGCACGCAGCGAGGAGTCTTGTGCTGACATTGATTCTGCTATTTCAACCGTTTTGTCGAATCTATCGAGTATTCATTCTTTAAAAGATTAACAGAGAATAGTTTTGAAGACATTTATTGGTGGCAAGGATGTTTTTACTCTTCTTCCGACCGGGTTTGGCAAGAGCTTGAAGAAGCCTAGCACGTCATTCAAGATAACAGGCAAGTGATTTATCGAATCACATGCGAGGATGTTTTACAAGGACCCGCCTTTAGAAATACATCTCCTATCGAGAAGTCCCAGATCCTTGTGTGAAGCAGACAGCGAACTACAGGATCTGGCAAAAGTCAGGTGAGCAGGCAGACCCGCTGCAATCAAAATGTAAGTGAATTATCTTTTAAATTCTAACTATCAATATTGAATTATCAGTTGAAGGAAAAAGTTGGCTTTAATTTAATGGCAAGTCATGTTTTCATTGTTGTTTCTCAGGTATGCTGAACAATGCTGCCGTGATGCTCCTGCCGACACTGATGAAAGAAAACAACAAATTCCTGTACTGCATCAATGAGGTAAGCCATATTATGATGTCTGCTTCCATTAAATTAAATCTCTCCAGTAGCAGTAGGAGCAATAACGGTACTGTACTGTTGCTAGTGGCTCTGGCCACTCACCAACTGTCCTGTGACCTGTCCCACGCCACTCATCAACTGTCTTGTGCCACATGCCTATTGTCCAGTGTACTGTTTCGAACCACTGGCTTACTGTCCTGCACCACTCATACTGTCTTCTGACACTTGCCTACTCTCCCGTGGCTCTCACCCACTGTATCATGTGACATACCTACTGTGAGTGTATCATACTAATTGCTGCTGGCGCGGACCACTCGATTGCTGTCTTGTGCACTGTCCCGTGTCACTGGCCTACTGTCTTGTGCACTGTCTAGTGTCAGGTTAGGTTTAGGGTTACGCTCAGGGTTAGGTTTGCATCAATGGCAAGTGTCACAGCACAGTACACAAGACAGTAGATGAGTGGCATGGGACAGTGTACAGGACATTAAACTAGTGGCATGAGCCACCAGCAACAATACAGTAGAGTTTTTTCTCTAACTGCCTCTTATGAAATGTTGGAGTTATTAAACTTAAAGTGCAGTAAAAAAGGAAGTTACAGTATAATGTATTCTCTTCAGGAACCACCAGCACCGACGCCAACCATGATGATCCGATGTGAAACCAAGTAATGGTTTCCATAAAGATTGATGGGGAATTTGTCATTGGCCCCTCCCCTGACATTGATGCCTCCTTAGGCCTTGCATGTATTTTTTGTTTGTATTTTCTTTTTGATGTTCATTACCCTAAACCCACACTTTGCTGTTCTTTGAGAGACACTTTAACCTGTCTAAGTCTATGTCTAAGCCCTCCACTCCAGTGTTGCGTGTAGAGAAAATGTTGCAATGAATATGTAAATGAATGTAAATATGTTTGTTATTACAAAAGATATTAATATGCTAAAGCAATTAATATGTATATTAATTAAATGTCAAATTAATGTAGAAATACTGAATACAGTACTTTAATGATATTTTGACTGTTGTGTCAATTTTTTTTATTGATGTTGTCTATTTGTATTTATACCACTGCTTGGTCAAATTTCCTATTGTGATGCGCTATTTGGAACGTGCATTATTTTTCTATATACCGCACGGCTATGAAGTAGTTCCCTTCTTTTGGGCTTATTACACTTGAATATTAATTTGCCAATGTGAATGTAACGGTAAAAACAGCAATGTTGTATCTAAGACAGCGGCAATATAAACGAAACTGATAGTAGCAGTGGTATAAGCGGGATAATCAACTCCGCGCCCTGTGCGTTTATAGGAAAATAATGCACTTATCGAAGTGTAAAGTCCCCTCCGCCTGCGGCGTCGGGTCCTTATTACCACTTCGAACGTGCATTATTTTCCTATAAACGCACGGCGCGTCGTTGATTATCCCTTACTTAACATTTTGTACACATTATATGCTATTTCTCATTAATTAGCACAATGACTGAATATGAATAATAATGAGCTAATACAAGTAATAATACTACTACTACTGATAATAATAATAATAATAATAATAATAATAAGTAGTGGTAGTAATAAAACACACCAGTAGTGGTAGTTATGGTTCCATTTAGAACCATTAGAATGTAAAATAATGGCACCCCTGATGGTTCATCTCATAGAACCTTTGTAAAAGGTTCCATTTGGAACCATTTAGGGTGCCTTATTTGTATCAAAGGATGGAACGTTTTTAGGTTCCATGTGGAACCTTTTTTTCTAAGAGTGTACTCCAGGAAGTGTCACGTAAAGTCTCATGAAAAGGCACAGCAGACTGACCAATTGAGGAGTTTTGTCAAATATACACGCTAAAGCTGTAGGGGAAGCTCTGCAGAGAAATATGCAAGCATAAAACGAGCAAAAACGATGAAATCGCCGATCCTGCATAGTTTTCCTTTAAGATTTGTCCAGCGGACAGGTTTGTCAGAAGGTTCAGAAACAACATACTGACAATTTCTGCATTCAGAATACAATATTGAATTGGAGACGATTATGTAAGGTAATTAACATACCGTCTGAATACATTTTACTTAGAGAAATTAAGCATGATCCAAATTTTATCCCAAGTAAAACAGATAAAATATTAGATGACTGGGCTAAGAAAGGATTAGTGACGTTCTCACAAATGCTCACAAAGTACACAGTGGATTCATATGATAGTATTACAGTGAAATATAATTTAGACTCAAAACATTTCTTTAAGTATCTACAAATAAGGAGTTATATCAACGGAAATCCACAAGGAGCAACAGAGAATCCTTTGTTGCAATACTTAATTGAAACTAGAAAACGTAATTTCGAGGAAATTACCAGTGCATGCAAAAGCAAGACATAAGATAAAATGTGAAACAAACTTAAATTTACAAACAGTTGTGGACAGAGGAAGGTGAGGGAAGGGGGGGGGGGGGGGGGGGGCAGTGTGTTGTATGTATGTGGCTTAGGGGCAGAGGTGGAAAAGTCCAACCAACCAGCTGATTCTCAGTAGTAACTCTTCAGCCAGGCAGAGCAGCTAATTGGTGAGATCACCTGTGTTTAAGTGCACAGATAGAACCAATATGTGACTGGACTTTTACTCTCTGAAGCTTGACTTTTCCACCTCTGAGTGTGAGTGTGTGTGAGTGTGCGTGTGTGTGTGTGTGAGTGGATGTAAGTGGATGTAAGGAGCATGGCTTTCTATGATGCAGTGAAATGGGAGAGTTAGGTTAAGGTGAGAATGTTGTGGAGTGCATGGAGAAGTGTGGTATATATGAAGTGCTGCAGTCAGGTGTGTGTGTGTGTGTGTGTGTGTGTATGAGTGAATGGGTAGACAGAGAGAGCTGATAATGCAGGTTCAATTTAACTGGCTGTCAATTAAACTTGATAGGGCCTTGAGCATCTGGCTCTTGACACAGGTGCAAATCAGCTTAATCAGCAGTGCAGTGCGATAGACCTCTGAAGTTCGCCTACAAAAAAGCTTGCCATATATGGGCAGTTGGCTTCAATTAACTCCCGGATCTCCTTATATGGGCAAAAAGGGCAGCTTCAGAGGTCTATGAAAAGTCAATGGGGAAAAATATTTTGCTAATATTTCAAAAAGTATCAAGTTTACAGAACTGAAATATACATAGACTTAGTCTTATTTTCAAGACCTACGTAACAAAGTTTGAACCAAGTTTCTACGTTAAACGGTTGAAGCTGAATAGGACCTGGTTAGGAGAATAAGAAGAAGATGCCCAGGAAGAACAGAACAGTGCATTTGCATGCACTGTAATAAGACACACTGGAAAGGAGAGACTTTCAAAAATATACAAAATACTTCAAAACATAAGTCAGAGAGAGAATGAAAAGAAATATTGGACTGGGAAAATATCCTGGGTATTAATATATTGGGAAAAATAGCACTAATAGATAAAAAAATATTTAATATAGTACAGATAACAGCCCTCAAACAGGTGACAATGTCCTGGAAACAACCCAAATCACCAAACTTAGATAATTGGCATAATTTAATTAAAAAAAGTCTTAGAAATGGAAAAACTCACATTTAAAGTAAGAGATAACTTAGACAAATGGAATAAATTATATCCTGAGGAAAAAATAAACAAAATAGAACATTATTTTAATAACATGATGTGACAGATACTGGATGCAACACACGCACACGCACACGCACGCACGCACGCACACACACACACACACACACACATACACACTACACACCACATGGACATTACTCTCTTTTCTCTTTTTTTCCCCCCATTATTTATTTGTTTATCTATTATTATTATTTATTTACTTCCTACCTATTTCCTTTTTGTTATAAAAAAAAAAAAAAAATGCAATCATAAAATATTCCTTGAATGATTTGATTCAATGTGTATGGATAAATGCAAAGACTGTTTGAATGTGTACAGCATGAATGACAAAAGGATTGCAATAAAGTAATAATAAAAAAAAATATTTGTCCAGCAAACGTGGATAGGAAGCAGAAGAGATAAATGTGCAATTTTAATAATTCTACAGAATGCCTAGAACTTGGGTGAGAAAAACAAACCGTGGAGTTGATGCCAGCCTTTTAAAAAGAGCAGCAGTGGAAGTTAAGAAAGGAAAGTCGGTCAGGGCAGTGGCAAAATCCCATGGGATCTGCCATGTCACCTTAGGCAGATATTGGCGAAAATACAAAGAGTTGAAGGAGCAGGGATCGAGGGACCTTCCTCGTGTAGGTTACTTCAGTCCTAACCAGGTCTTCAACAGAGAGCAGGAGGAGATTCTGTCAGAATATATAAGCCAGGCAGCTGATATATACTATGGTTTAACTCCACGAGAGGTGAGCATGATGGATGTGCAGGAGTCCACAGGCAACGAGCCTGTCAAGGGCCACCAGTTTCAATCGTACTAATGTGGAGCTCTTCTTCAATCGGCTGGCAGAGGTGATGGATAAAAACACTTTTGATGGAAGTGGTATATGGAATGTTGACTAAACCGGTGTGACAACAGTCCAGGCACCATCCCGAGTTGTAGCACGCCGGGGTGTAAAGCAGGTTGGTGCCATGACGTCGGGGGAGAGGGGCACACTTGTGTCAGTGGCTTATGCGGTGCAAGCGCTGGGGAATACCATCCCCCATTTTTTGTGTTCCCTCGTAAGAATTTTAAAGAAAACTTTGTTCATGGCGGGCCATTTGGGAGTGCAGGAAGTGCTAATGCATCAGGCTGGATGCAGGAAGATGACTTCCTATCATTCCTCGCTCACTTTGTGAAGCATACAAAGGTCAGTCCAGAAAGAAAGGTGTCGCTCCTCCTTGACAACCACTCCTCTCACATCTCTGTGAGAGCTGTGGAGTTCTGCAAAGGCCAGGGAATTGTGCTTCTTTTAAAGTATATTTTTTTGGGCTTTTGTGCCTTTATTTTTGACAGGACAGTAGAGAGAGACAGGAAGTGAATGGGTGAGAGAGTCGGGGTGGGATCCGGAAAGGACCACGGGGCGCCAGGTGCCCCAGCCAGTTGCGCCACGGCTGGGGCCGGGAATTGTGCTTCTTACATTCCCACCACACTGCAGCCATAAACTCCAACTGCTTGATCGAAGTGTGTTTGGTCCATTTAAAAGGATGGTAAATGGGGCAAGTGATGACTGTGTCACGGGGTGGATTAGCTGGGAAAAGTGGGGGAGGGAACTCTAGTAATTGGTAGCACACTGATTGACTCAATCAGCACTCGTTGGTGGTTAACGAGTGCAGGTGTGTAGGGGCTGATTCGATTGGCTCACATGGGGTAGGCTGGGGGTTTTTATGGCCTCTACCTTCAGTCTCAGCAAGTCTTCACGGGGGGAACACGGGAAGGGGGAACGGTGACGAGCCATAGCCAACCCGGCTGCAAGACGGCAGTCGGGGAAACGTTCACACAGGAGAGAATGGAACAGAGCGATATTCGCGACGACAAAGATGGAAATGTTCTACAGGGACCTGCACCAGTGACGAGCGAGTCCGGGTTAAGCCCACGCCGGAAAAGCCTGCGCCATTGAATGGATGCTACGAGGGGGGAAACAAGCTTCTCCCCATAGAGCTAAGTGTCTGCCGTGGTTATGCCACCGATGAACTGAACTGCTATTATTCCCCGTGACCCATGAAGTTGCCATTGTTCCCCGTTACCGTGAAGCTAACCTGCTATAACTGACTGCTATCGCCCCTCTGTGACTTGTAGTGATAATTTAAAGACTTTTAATGAGCACCACCCATTCCCTGCCTCCAGGCCTCAGCCCGCAGGTCTTGCTCCCTCCTGCCCCTTCCAGATGTAACAGCCTTGTGGTGATCGTGTGGAGTGTATTGTGTGCAGTGATGACGCGTGGGTGGAAACGTTTATGCATGTGCTGTGCTCTAATGTGTGAACCTGTTACCTTATGGGCTTAGGTGGATCGGCTCACTCTGGCCGCTACCAAGACCTTGACCTTGCTCACAGCGACCGGACAGGGTGAGAGACTGGGACCGGAGCTCCTTGAGTTGAGACGGAGACTTGACTGGGTGACCCCCTGGTGGCCATGTGGAGGGACTGCTCTTTGGACATAGTCCACCTCTTTTTATAAAGACTCTTAACCCTGACATTTAAATAAATATATTTTCTTTATACCCAGCTTCTCGACTGCATTATTGAAGGCTACGGTGTTCTCCCCAGTGGTAGATGGTGAAAGTAGGGGTGGCTCTAGCGCCCCCTACCTGTGACAACTGGATGAGGGGGAATCCAAGCAAAACGATTACCATCTATTCTATGACATCCCAGGCATCGTGAAGATTGTTCTTCTGACAGCCGCAACACCGAGGAATATACAGGCGGGCTTTCAGTGCACAGGCATATAGCCTTACAATTGCAACATTTTCCAGGACTGTGACTTTGCACCTTCTCAAATCACAGATCGTCCTGATCCCTCTGGGGATCTTCTTTTTTTAATTTTTTTTAAAGTATATTTTTTGGGGCTTTTTTGCCTTTATTTGTATAGGATAGTGAAGGGTGGGAGAGACAGATGGGGTGGGACTGGGAAATGACCGCAGGCCGGACTCGAACCTGGGTCCCCGTGGGCACTCGGATCTTCCACCTGGCTCCTCTCGATCACCTGCCGCCCGGCTCCTCTCCAGCTCACCTGCCTCCATGGTCCTCTCCAGCTCACCTGCCGTGCAATGCTGTGCATTTCCAAAGTTCTCAGTATCTCGTTTTAAATGTCAGGACCCTCAGAAGTCTACCAATGCAGTGTGGAGTTACTTGGAACCGTTTTAATGGTTTAAAAATGGCGATTTAGCTGCTTAGGGTACGTTATGCCCAATCTAATAGATTCAAGCCTACTGCAAGCTCGGCTGAAACCGGCGGAGTTCGGAATGCTGGGGGGTGCGCAAAGGTGCGTCTTCAACACATATGAGTACACCAAAACATGTTTCGATACAGTTAAGGTCAATGTCACACCGGAATTCTCCTTTAAAGTGGATATGATGCAGTTCATTTGTTTGTTCTCGTCACAATTGTGACATAAGGAATGCATTTAATTTGTTTGTTCTTGTCACAATTGTGACTGATTTAATTTGTTAATTCTGTGGAAGGGGGGTAAATATGTTTATGTTAATTTACTCTCAATTACATACACACACACTCCTATGAATGTGCACATACAGACATGCACACACAAATGCCTTCGTGTGCATGCACAAACACACACAATATGCACATACACTCCCAATATTCACACACATTATATTGTTGCTGCCATTAATTTGAAATAAAAATGTTGTTGTGGCATATCACTTGGAGTACCCATAGTTTTTGTGCATTTTGTCTACCTGTTACAACTTACCCCAGTATGTGTTAGAACCTACCCCAGTAGTGGGGAAGGTTGTAACAAAGGACCACCTTGTATTTGTCATCTCACAATCAAGTGTGTGGTGTAGTTGTAGAAATTTAAATTGTTGCCAGTTGTAGTAGACAAATGTGGGTATGTTGCCTAAAAGTTTCAGACGTGTAGCTAAAAAAAAAGGTGGGTTTAGGTGCTGATGAAAAAAAGTGTTACAATCATACCCAGTCTCCCCTACGCCACCATAAGAACAGCCAAAGGTGAGCTCTATGGCATTAGTAGTTATGCTGGACTTCGGGCAGGGCTCAATCGCTACATAAATAACCCCCCCTTTCACGGATCTGGAATCTGATGCAATCTGATGCAGGACGTCGAGTTCACAGCTACAAATAATGTGTTCAGAGGCGTCCTTAAGCAAATGAGGAAGGCTGGAAGGGACACATCAACACACCACCCACCAATATCATCAGTGGACCAAGCTATCCTCAGAGGCTCTGCTGCACTCCATCCAGCAACCCCCAGAACTCTTTAAAACAAGGTGTGGTACGACATTCAGCTCCATTTCGGCCGCAGGGGGAGTGAGGGCAATAGACACCTGAAACCCGACTCGTTCAACTAATTCAAAGCAGGATGAAAACGGCTGTCCTTATTTCACAATGGCATTCAACGAGGACACAAAAAAACATAAAGACCTGTTGGAGAGGGCCAAAGAAAACTTACGGGGAGCGATGTATGGGGATCCAGGCAATCTACTCTGCCCTGTCGCCTCGCGAATACCTGAGCAAGATCCCCCCAGATGCGACAGCATTGTATATGTAACCAAAGAGGGTCTTTTCACCATCCGACCCATTCTGGTACACATCAACCCCCCTCGGCATAAATCAACTGGGCAAAATGCTTCCTCGGCTGTGCCAGGAAGCAGGCACATCAGTTCGATACACAAATTACAGCATGTGGGCCACAGCTATCCAGAAACTGTCCGACGCAGGTCTTGCAGCCAGGGAGATTATGGCAGTGAGTAGGGCTGGGCGATAAACGATTTTATCGATTATCTCGAGTGTGTAGTTCACGTCAACTTGTTTGAATTAAAATCGGTTTTCTCTTTAACATCCGCTAACGCTTCCCTCTGGCCTCCCGTAGAATGGGCTCGGCCCTCCCTCCCTACTCACAGCACGCGCATTTATCAAATAGTGAATGATAGTGATAGTAGTGAGTGACAACACGGCAGCAAGCAGGGAAGAACTCGTTTTTATTAACTCATTGGCTGCCAGCGATTTTCAGTGCAGAGCGCTCCATACTGCCAGACGTTTTACAGCATTTTGACTGTTTTTCCAAGATCCACCGAACGGTGAGCTTTATGACTATGTAAACACCGAAGGTACCAAATGAAAGAGTAGACTCTCTTCTTTCACCAGGAAAAAACGGTTTGTTTCTATCGCTTTCCGTTCGTTAGTAATCGTCAGTAGAACATGGGTTAGTTTTGCTAAAAACACCTGTATTTGACCAAAACATGGAGAAAACGATCTTTTTGTGAAAATCAACTTTTTAACGTTAGCGATTCAGGAGTATGTCTACCACGATTGCACTGTTATCTCGTCAGTCTCGTCAAGGTTGCTAGGGACTCTGATGGTCGCTAAAGACTCTGAACAGGACGGTAGACTTAGCAAGCTAGCACTAGCAAAGTTGTTGTTAGTCTATATAGCAATATCCAATGTAAATGGATCATACCGTTCACGTGTTTTCCATCCTTGATGTAAGAAGTAAGCATATTTATTCCCTGCATCGCGTGCAAACTAGATCCACTGTGGTCGATCTTCAGTGTCTTTGCTTGTTGCATGCTGTCTGCATGTGCACTATAGGCAGATACTAATCATCCAAATGGCACTGCTGCCATCTAGCGGTTGGGATCGCTAGTACAGTCTGTTTACAAGCCTGAAACTCTGCCAGATCGTTCCCAAGCCCACCCAGGAGCCCTCCCCATTGAAAAAGGCAATTGACGTCTAAAGACGTCAATGGCAGTCAACGTATGTGTCTAAATTGACGTTTAAAGACGTCAAAGGCAGTGAATGAGTTAAATATTATATAGGCTGCCTGATGAAAGTGGACAGCTAAGAGACATACTGACTAGGCTACTGTGTGGAAGATCTGCTCCAAGAAAATCCTTGTAAAAGACCGATAGACAGCCAATCTGAACACCTGCTTGTAGGCTACACCAACCAGTGGTATATTAGGCTACACATTGCGGTCACTCATTTAAAATCTAGCCCAGTCTGTAGCCTACCTAAAGGCTGGCTTACATTGCACGATTTTGGTCTGTTTTAACAGTCGGCGACTAAATTTCCAAAATCGGGCGGAAATCTTGGGAGTTGTACTGAAATCGCAGCGCGCTCCCGTCATCTAAATCGTTTAGTGTAAGGTGCCAATCTTAGCGGTTTTAAGTCCGTCGGAGGCAGTCTTTTTCTAGTTTTGCCGTTACGACAATATCAAACATGTTTGATATTATCGGAAGTCTTTTCAGTCGTGGCTCATGCAAATAGTGACGTGAACATTAAAAACCAATAGTAACCTTGCGCGAACATCAAACAGGAAGGAATTCTTATAATTTATTAGTCGGCTGTTGTACGTGACAGAACAACTCTATTTAGTATCTGTTAGTGATGTCACACATCAAACAATGCTGCAGAAACGCGAAAAAAATACTTTGATATGAGTAGACTATCATGTGATTTCCTGTGAATGATGACGTGTAGCCTATTGCACGATGGAAATAATTTGAAGGAATCTAGCAGCAGTCTTGTAAATAGTGACCCACAGTCTTTGCAAAATCCTAATCTGAGACTGGCCTGTGACTAGACTGTGACTAAAAACTCAATGAATTGTCTTTAGATGTGAGAGGGTAGTTTTTCAAAAATCTTTTCCAAATCTTTGCAAAGTCTGGCAGTGTAAGGTAGGCTTAACTCGTATACTACGCATCCCACTAGGCAACCTGCTTGCCGACTATAAGGGCAGCAAAGTCAAAGTAAGGCTGCAGTCGCACAGTCCAGTCAAACTTTTACAAATAACGATCCCAATTGCCACTCCGCTGCTGCTGGGGCTTTTGCTAAAGGCGAATGCATGAAATACAAACCTTACAGTGAAAGATGTAGGCTATGGCTTCTGATAACGCAATAACTAAATAAATGGTGGAGAATGACGCATTGGCGCTTCAGTGCTGTAGCCTCGCAACAAAATCAGAGCTAGAATCCTAATCGTAATAATAATTAATTTGGACCATTTCATTCTTAAACATTATTAGGCTACATGTTTTACGTTCAATGTAGGCAATATTCAATATTGTAACTTTCAACGAAGACATGAAAAAACCACTGCGGTGGAAACGAGGTAAAAGACCTGTTGGAGAGGGATCTGGAATGTTCATTTGTTATGTGGCAACGCTGTCTATTGAAGATGGAACTTTTTGATGCGTAAAAACGAAGTCGAAATAGACATTTTTCAAACAATAACGGGTGTTTTCAGATGATTTAGTTTGTGTATAAAAGTGAATTTTGTGAATTGTTGTGTAAAAGCAATATACAGTAGCACTCGTGATCATGGGTTGTTGCTGGATATTCCCTCGGGTGTTGTTGCCTGCGCCACTCGGACTCGTGGCTACGGCCGAACAACACCCATGGGAATATATCCAGCAACAACCCACTCCCACTCGTGCTATATTGCTTAAATAGTAGTCAAACACACTACAATATGCTACATGTAGCATTTAAAATTTCTTTTGATATCAAGTTTTGCTGCTAATCTTTGTCTTTGACAGGTTACAAAATTACATACTATCACAAGGTGACATGTTGTGAGGATGAAATTCGAAGGCAGGCATTTGAAGAATAAGATTTATTTGCAACCATTTAATTTAAGGTACCCTATTCAAAAAAGGACAATGATTCTTAACATCAACGTCTTTGAATTTTCTTTAAAATAAATAGTGGCAAATTAAATACTAAGACATTACTAGACGTTAGAAAATCAAGTCTATAAATAACATTAAAAATATTAACTTCTACATGAAGTAGTAACAAATTAGATAGTTAAATCAAATTGTTAGATATATAGTAAAACAGAAATACACAAACACAGTAATCTATTTCTTCATCTTTTTAGTGGGTTTTGAGTCATCAGAACTCTTCCTTTTTATAGAGGCTGTTGAGGCTGATGCAGAGGAGGCTGGACCATAAAAGAGAAGAAATAACCTGGCTTGTCCAGAAGAGGAGGTGGCTGCTCCAGATGTGGAAGTTGGTGGCCTAGAGGTGGAGGTGGATGGCACCGAGGAGGAGGGCTGCCTGGATGATCCTGATGAGGTGCTGGCTAGTGCAGAGGAAGATTGTCTACCAGGCCTAGAGGTGGATGGCACAGTGAATGGAGAAGGTCTAGCTTTTCCAGTGGAGTTAGGGTGTAGTGGAGGTTGTCTGGTTGGTTAAGATGAGGTAGATGGTCCAGTGGAGGCAGAGGATGGTCCAGTAGAGAAGGCTTTAGCTAGCCTTGTTGTTTTCTTGGCCCAGTTCACTATCCGGTTTGCTACTGCTGTTGAACGCATCGTGATGACCTCACCCATCCTTTTCTCTTTCACTGCCTGTTCGCTTGCCTTCTTTTACGCAGGTGTATTTGGTAAGTTTCATAAGAAGAAAGGCAGGATTTCCTCAAAGGCTGGTCTGACAACATTGTTGAGGCTGTGCAGTTCCTGGCTTTCATGGTTGACTTTACAATGGCAAGGCTCCACAGTCAACGTACACCTGTCTGCCTCCAGGATGTCGTTCATTAGGTTAAAGGATCCCTCCACCAGGGGGCTTGTGAAAACTGAAAGAAGGGCTTTCACAAGTTTTATCAGGGTTGGGTACCTCACACTTCTTTCTGTAGTTTTCAAAAGTGCCACCTGACTCCACCAGTCCACATCCACTCTGCTGTTGTCTTCAACATAGGTCTTGGCCAGAGGTAGCAGGTCAACATCTATTTGGTAAACTCGAACCTCCTCTTGCAGTTGGCCGAGTGCTTCAGGCTGAACAACATTAGGCAAAGGCTTTCCTAAGGTCATAAAAGCTGCACATAGTCATACTGAATAAGAGATGGACTCAGAGCGGGGAGTGAGGTGATTATCTGGTTCTGAAGAGGAGCTCTGCTCTGCCGCACTACGGAAAAAGCCCGTAACTTAAATGTTTGGGTTAATAAACATCCGTTTTATCATGTGGACAAACATCAAGTTTTAATTCGGTTGTTTTTGGGGTGAAATAAGATTATGTTTTGCTGTAACTTCAAAAAGCCAAGGGGAAACTGTGGTAGAAGCCCGTAACGTCAGATACTGCTTTCTGGCTTCCTTTCACGCTGCTCCTGAGTCCTGAACTTCAAAAAGCCAAGGGGAAACTGTGGTAGAAGCCTGTAACGTCAGATACTGCTTTCTGGCTTCCTTTCACGCTGCCCCTGAACACTCGAATGAAGTTACGGTGCAGAGTTACGGGACGCTGCCTTGTTCTGACCGACCATCAACTTGACGTTTGGTAGCCTAACTAGCGGTAGCATTTAGCTAACGATGCAAATCGTTGGCTACTTCTCAAACAACTTTGCAAGCCATAATCAACAACTTATTCAGTTACAAGCAGTGCGTTAGAGCATGGCTTGTATGATATCTTAATTCACAGGCTAGGGCAGCCGTGGTGTACTGGTTAGGGCGTCGGGCTTGTAACCGGAGGGTTGCCGGTTCGATCCCCGACCAGTCCACCACGGCTGAAGTGCCCTTGAGCAAGGCACCTAACCCCTCACTGCTCCCCAAGCGCCGCTGGTTGGGCAGGCAGCTCAATGCTCTGGGTTAGTGTGTGATTCACCTCACCGTGTGTGCTATGTGTGTTAAATGTAGAGAAACTAATTTCCCTCATGGGATCAAAAAAGTATATATTCTATTCTATTCTTCTATTCAACTGAAATAGCACTTCTCAGGCTAGTCCTCGCCTGCCAATGACATTCAATCGACAGAACACTACGCGAATTGGTTGGAATCGCAACAATACCTTCCACAAACACACACAGACTAGCAGCACGAATGTATAATTTAGAGCCTACCGTTTGTTGAATGCTGGTTGATCCTGTTGAACCCTTTTGTTGAAATCCATACGACGTAAATCCATGAAATCCACCACGAGTTTTTAAAATATGCTGTCGGCTTATCAAAACTCCATCTTCTGAATTTGGTTCTACGTTTCCATACTATCCTGAAATGTATCAGTATACTTTTCTAAAAAACCTAGCCTACACATCATCAAAATGTGTTATATTCCTGATAGGATAATTGCAAATGCCTACTATGTTTTCAGCAGACTAGCTTTCAACATTAAGATGCTGCTACAAGGGATGATTTTGAAATAGCCTATGCTGTTCTAGGTTAAATCCAAATTAACAAGCCAATGAGTCTGACCCTAATAAGTGGCTCACATTAAAACAGAAATGCATGCTTTATCAGTATTAAAACATCACAACACTCTCAATTCTTAATGTTGATGCCTGTCACAGAGAGTAGCCTATGCAATATAGAAGTTAAGGTATTTTGCCTTGTCATGACCGATTATTATTTTGTAAGCAATGCTGAGGAAGAATACAGTAACTTCTGTAAGAAGGGTCAAAGGTCAATTTTTGGTAGATAGATTAATAGAGGTATACACTATAAAATGTGAAAATGACAATGTTATACCTATAACTCAATTGTCAGGACATTAAAATAACACACACTCACACTCCGGCGAGTTAAGGTCTTTTGCCTTAGCAGAGCAAAGCTGCCCTCATGTATCCTTCTCTGAGAGGCGTATAGAGTTCCCACCCATACCTTCTTCTCCACACGGGCCTACGTGCGGTAGTTTTTTTGTGATCAAAAGTTATATTTTTTGTGTCATGCAATATTAATATGGTCAAACAACAGATGAATTCGTACTTAAACAGGTCCTAAATTGTGCAATGTCATAGTTTTGAAGTTAAGAGGCAAAACAGGTTTAAGGGTCAGTAGTGGCTGAAGGGGCGATTGGTACAGCTGTCTTGAATGTCACTCACGCCACCGTGCGTAATTGTGGTCACACTGCACGATCAATATCTGTATAATTCACCAAATTAACTGTTTTGCAATGAACAACATGTATTTTAAATAAACACATCTTTTTAATGAACAAAACGTGTTAACGACATGAATCCACAGATATTCAACAGTGAGAGAGAATGCTGAGAGTAAGACGAAGGAAAACAAACCGTGGGCAGCTTCCAGGAGAGGTGTATGCCAGGGCTTGCAGGGAAGTTACCACAGGCAGCAATGGGGAACAACATTAGCCATTCAACATTGGCACGCTACCTAAAGCGAAGAGCAGAGGAGGGAATAGAGGCAGGCCCCCGGCTACAACCCTCATAATAGAGTAACTTCGAGCAGGAGGGCAAGTTAAAGGAATACCTGCGGCGGCAGCCATCTATTAGGTCAGTGTTTGGAAAAAGGACAGGAACAAATGACAAAGGTTTTCGGATGGAAATGTCCATACCAATATTTTTGAGAGAGTAAATTTGTCCCTACCAAAAAAATGAACCAACTGTTTGTCCGCTGTTCACACAACCATTCACATGCAGGGTGCTGTTCCTGTTATTGTTCTTGTGAATAAATAGCATACACACACACAATAAGATAGCTATATTTTACAGACTCCATTTACAACAATTTAAGTAAAAAAAAACCCTTTTATGACCCCTTCAGGTCCGAAAATTTGCCTACGAGTTGGCTGTCCACTTTGGTTGCCCTTTCCCTGGACCGTGGGCAACCAAGAAAATGGCGGGCAAGGACTGGTTCACTGGCTTCCTGGAGCGGAGTGGCAGCCTCTCCCTCCGTCGTCCAGAGGACACCAGCCAGCACAGGCTGGCAAGCTTCAACAAGAACAACGTTGAAGCGTTCTTTGCCAACCTGAAGAAGACCGTCACGGGTTTCAGGCAAAGGATGTGTGGAGACCGGTATTTAAAGGTTGGGTACGGAATTCGCAAAACGGCCGGCAGATTTTGAACATATACAACCATAAGTCCCGCCCTCCATGCACGCACATTCATGCACAAACGAGAATTCAGATGCCCAGGCTATGCCAGCCTGGCGTCTACAGCACTATGAGCTCTAGTCTCCATACAATCGCTCACATCAACTTCCCCAATTACATTCTTTATTCACCTCCAAAGGGTTGTAGGTAATAGTTCCACAAATCAGACAAGGTAGATGTCTACATGGTAAAAGCACCTATAGCCTAGTCTACCAGCCCTTTCGTTCGGAAATTCTAAAACAACGATGCATTTTAATACACCAAAATAACATTTGATATACCTTACATTTCAGTAGCCATAGGTGTGTATATTTGAACAGAATCTGGTTTGGTTCTTACCAGGGCGTTTATCTTCTGAAATATAGTGCTGGCCCGTTGTTTCGCCTATTCCGCTGTAGCTCCAAGCGGTTAAGTTTCGGTTTCATGTTTACACATGAACATACACATACACTCTTCGAGTCACGGTAAAATGTAATTCTTATTTATTGCGTGGGTGATTGAGTTTCCGTAGGTATCCTCTGCCTTAGTTTGTATAGAAATGAAGTGACACATACAACTAGGGGGGAACATTATGGGACGTGCAGCAGGCCTAATTAGTTTCGTTTCAGCACTGACTCGCGGTCAACAGCTTTCGTGCTATGTGCACCAAAGGGTTGCGCGTGGGGGGGAGGAGGAAGAGGAAGACCGTTAGATTGACGAATGAGCTGTGAAATGATGGTATGGGGTTTAGAATTCTATTGGCTGGAGTTTTTCGAGCCCTGCCCGTTCCGCAGATGATTGACGTGTTTAATTTCCATTTCAGTGCTTCCAACTCAGTGGCTGTAAGTGGGTTATGAATAGGATTTCAAGTGATTTTGCAAAAATGGCCAGAAAAGCTAATTCCATACCCTACTTTTAATATAAACTATATACAACTACTAACTAACAACTTACTACATTCATGAATAGAAACTATGTACACAGGACTATACATGAGAAAACTACACACAATTAATAAATAACTATCAATATATAATTAATATATATATATATATATATATATATATATATATATATATATATATATATTATAATTCATAAATGTAACTATCAATATGAAAACTACATACACATAAATACATAGAAATTCATTGAAGACATACAACAAAATTTCATGACAAATGTTCAATTCAAATTAAGTAAACGATAAAAGTAATCAAATTCATCATGTCGTGTTTGACAGGAGTCACCACGGTCCAGGTGCTGGACCGTATTTTCGCCAGGACCGGTCAGAAGCAGGTCGGCTCAGCGACCTCAGGGGAGAGGGGGACCCTGGTCACTATGGCCCTGGCAGGCAATGCCCAAGGGGACTTCATTCCACCATTTTTTGTCTTCCCTCGCAAGTGGTTCAAGTATAACACTAGAAGCGCCAAGCGCCGGTCATTTGACCGCTGACGCGTATTCCTATAAGCGCCGTGTGGGTTTGACCTAGATATATACGAACTGCCGGGTTGCGGTCATTTGACCGCAGCGATTACAAAAAAAAAAAAATCTTTTCACTCGATTAAATTCCAGGACCAGGAGTTCTCAAATGAGTCCAGTCGTGCATAAAATATATTGTGTGTATTTTATCCATCAGAATACGGATGGGGAAAAAAACGAATTCAAAAATTACAAGTAGGCTACGAAATCAAACTTTACAGGTAGGCTTTCATTTCTGAGTATGTTCGAATGTTCGAACTCGCCAGCGTGCGTGTAGGCCTAGTTGTGTGAATAGAAAAGAATAGAATATACTTTATTGATGCCTTGCTCAAAAGTACTTCTGCCATTGCCTACACAGGTCGGGGATCGAACCAGCAACTCTCGGCCGTTAGGGCTGAAGCTCTAACCAGTGGGCTACGGCTTTGTCCCTTCATGCCGTTAATCTGTGTCTCAATCCATAATCACGAATTCACATAGAAGTTAGCTTAAATTGTAGGAACAATAGGGCCTAGACCTATAGCTGTTTTTCAGCAGACATCGAAACATTCGCAAAACGGAGAATATCTTTTTCACTCATCATTTTTAATTAGCCTAGGCTACTTCTCGCGCCTATGCCTGCTCAGCATTTCTGCTCTCTCTATCTACCTCCCTCTGAGGTAGCTAGACCCTAGATGCTTCTCCCTAAATGAATGAACATTGTCTTAGAAAGTAGCCGCGGTAGCCTGTAAAATGCGGCATGAAATCCTGGCTACTGTGTAATTGAAACCAGACTAGGTTAGGCTCTTTGTTCGGTCCGGTCATTTTCGGCGGCGCGAACATAGCTACCTATTAAATGAATAGAAGTGTATTTGGGGAGTGAATTAGAACTAGCCACCCATTCATTTTAGAGCTTAGATTATCTGCCCAAACCCGAACTGCGGGTTACGGATCTCGAGATCCAACAACACCGGTGTTGGGTCGACATTTTATCCTTCCCCTCCCGTCGGGTCAGGCTCCTAATCACAGAACGCGTATGCCTCCGTTTTAAAATAGCCAAGATTTCTAAGTAGGCTAGCAAAATGTAAAAAAAAATTATTAAAAATGAAATACTATGAAAAAGTTGACAGTCAAGTTGCTCAAGGTTTGTTCAAGAACTCCTCCAGAGTTTTTTCCTCAAACAACACAAATCAACACAAATAAATGAACAGATAACTCAAACGTGCTGTAGGCCTATGTCATAATGAAACAACCACAGACAACACAGTCTGACAAATGTATTCAAACGATTTGATTCGTGCACGAAGCGCCATCTAGCTGTCATTATGTGTAAGTAACAGCCTCCCAGTCTAAGGACTCAGCGGTCTTTTGACCGCCTCGCCGCGCTTTAAGTAGTTCACAACAGCACGGCGCTTCTAGTAGGTCGTCAAAGCGGTCAAATGACCGGGGCGCGGCGCTTCTAGGTATAAGTGGGTCAGAGGGGCGCGGCGCTTCTAGTGTCAAGGACCATTTCCTGCGAGGAGGACCCACTGGCTGTGCTGGCTCGGGGAACCAGACAGGCTGGATGAAAGACGAGGACTTCCTCCTGTTCCTGGCCCACTTCGCCAGGCACACTCGGGTCTCCAAGCACTCAAAGCTGCTGCTCCTCCTCGACAACCACCCATCCCACCTCTTCATCACGGCCATCGATTTCTACAGGGCCAATGGCATTATCCTGCTCTCCTTCCCTCCTCACTGAACCCATAGAATGCAGCCTGTGGATGTCAGTGTCTTTGGCCCCCTTAAAGTGTAAGTTTGGCGGAAATTGAAAATAAAGCTATTTTCTGAATGAAAATACATCAACTAAGCCGTGGAGGAAGTAATTTTCGCTCATCACGCAGTACAGAGCTAGCACGGGCAGGACCGACAGCCCAAAATCGCAAACAGTGGGTGTGGATGGGGATTGGAGCCACACGCTTTCAAAATCGCATTTTTAAACCACTAACATTGCTCAAAACAGCGCCAAACCTCATCAGTAGCTTGCTCTAGGTGTCTACACATAAAACGAAGCACCAAACAGTCTGTAAACTTTGGAATAGTCAGTATACACGTAGAATCAATTCGACACCGCAATTCCATCTGAAGCACAGAAATGTCTCACGAGATCTCACATGCCAAAAGGCACGGCAGACTGACCGATTGAGGAGTTTTGTCAAATATAGGCTACACGCTAAAGCTGTAGGGGAAGCTCTGCAGAGAAATATGCAAGCATAAAACGAGCGAAAATGAAAAGCGAAACCGGTGATGAAATCGCCAATCCTGCATAGTATTAGCCTGGCACGCCCTCCCAGTGACGCAACGCCTTCAGGCTTTAGCTGCTGGTCTGGTCAACTGCTCATTGAGAAGGATTTCTGAGTTCCCGAAATCTGCGGAACTGTCCCCTTTGGTCGAGAACCAATCAACTTTAAGCAGCTCCAACAGCTCTGGGTACAGGCGTGTTCAAGGCAGAGGAAAGAGTGTTGTTATTGGTTTAAACTCGGCAATCCGCTTTCTGACATCTACCAGTAGCAAATCGAGGGGTATCCGCCGTTCATTCCGACATACCAGCACTCCGACATTGACGTCCAATTGTCGTAGTGGAGGCATGTCTCCTTATGGGAAAAAGTCCCACCACTCCGACATTTTTTTTTTTCATGGTCGCAGTGGCGGTATTTTACTTTTTTTTCAAACAACGTGCCATTCCGACATGAGGTAATTAATAGGCTATTAATGTTACAGTTATTATTTTGCTGTCACTTCGTCTGTTTTATGGCCTAGAAGGTTGTATTTGGTATCTGTGGATAGCTCTAGCTCTCCTCTTTTATCTGAAATGCAAGCCATAGGCTATATTTTTGACCACGGTTTCACGAGTAAATCAAACGAAAAGCGGTAGCCGAAGCTTGACATTCTTATTTGTTTGTCACTTCGTCTGTTTTTATAACTCAAAAGGATCGATGTCTTTGGTATCAATGGAAAGCTCTGTTTCTCCTCTTTCATGTGATATGCGTGTCATGTCTGTGCGATGCCTGGTCCCGGAGTAATTCAAGGGAGATTGTGGGTGAACGCAGAGCAATAGACTGTAAATATGATATACTTTGATTTAAATTCATGATTTTATTTTCATACATGATCGTACAGACACGTGTCTAGTCTCGTTGGAAAGCCCCGGTTCTGCTCTTTCATGCAATATAGGTCTCATCTCGCTGTGACTAATAATCGCGGAGCAATGCAACAGAGAAGAATGGGTGTGTTTTTTGACGCACTTTGCGTCCGTCGGGCTCATAGGGTCCGTTCAATTGACTTGGAAAAAAATAGGATTTGTAAACTGTCGGAATGGGGGTACTAAAATGTGTCGGATTGGCAGCATGTCTAAATAGCAGCATGTCGAAATAGAGGCATGTCTAAATGGAAGCATGTCGTAGTGGTGGCATGTCTGAGTGGCAGCATGTAACCAAATCGAGGCACTTAAAGGAGGCGGGTCAACCAGCCCTGGCAAGAAACCGTGTTAGCACAGGCTGTTGGTCAGACTAAAGTCTCGCAGAGCCTTTGAAAGTCGATGGTAATCAGGCTAGCATAGTATACCTTTAAGGGGTATGTCAACACTGCTGCAGACAGGTGGATGAGGGATCATCCAGGGTCGAACATCACCATTTACGATGTCCCCTCCATCGTGACCAAGGCGTTGCCAGATGCAGCATTAAAAAAGAACATTGCCTCTGGGTTCTCCACGCCTGGTATCTGGCCGTTCAAACCTGCTGCTTTCACAGACGAGCACTTCGCCGGGTCCTTTGCGACCGACCATCCACCCCAGGCTCAGGTCAGCGCTGCTCAGGGTGCCACATCAGGTAGGTAACAGTTCAAACGCTTAATCATAGTTCATAGACAGACATAAATAGTTTAAGACATAGTTCATAAAAGCAGTCAGAGAAGTCTAAGTTCATTAAAAAAAAAGGTCCAGAGTGCATCCATAAAAAATGGGTGATTGCTCTTTTGTCAACTAAATATTCCAGACTTTTTCCAACCTTTTTCCAAACAAATATTTTTTTCTTCAAGACCTCGACATTTTGTAGCTTTGAGAGTCAGGCTACCAACACACAAGAATTTTACTCTCCAATAGCAGTATAATGAGATGTAATGTAGATTGCAACCATACTGAGACCCCCATGGCAGGACCATCTCCCTCCCACCAGATGCCCAGTGAAATATTTTCTGCATTTCAAAGAAAGTAGTGAATGAAAAATGATAACCTAACTAGTCACTGCAGATAAGAGGGATAACGACCTCCGAAGTGACCTGTCGTGCGGAAATAACGTCTCGGCGGAGGAACCCAAGGACGTGCGCCTCCACCTCACCATTATTTCCATCGAACCAGTCACCTCGTCAGTCGTTATCCCTTACATAATGTTATAGTGTATTATTTTTGAACTAATCATGTTCGGTCTGGTTTGGTTATCCTGGCTCAATTTATCCGTGATCCAGTTGCACAAAAGCGGGATAGGGGGCAGCAGTATATGTTATGGTAGAAGTTACCATGGCGATTTATTCTGTGGAGCTAGCCTGCTCCTGACCAGGCTAACATCCAAGATAAGTTGATTCTAATGGTAATTACATTATCTGATTGGTTCAGCTAGCTGTCATTCAAATGAGACCTCCACGTGATTTTTTTAAAAAGAGCTGTAGATTCCATTTATATATTATTTGCTACATGCATTTACTCGCAAAACGCAGCAGAATGTCGGCCTAATATGGATGTCATTTAAATTATGGTGGCCTTGTAATTAACAACATTTAGCCTACTCGTTGTTTGCTTCTTTTTTGACAGATGTTTGATGAATAGGCTGCTGTAGGCTAGTAGTTGATTGGAAGTGGAGGGGACATTTTTCAAGGTGTTTTAAACTAATTTGGCTTTTAAGACAAATTAAGATACTTTGTGCATCTTTGCGGTGGCAAAGGGCTTCCTTAATGACGTTGCGTGCCGAGACAAGGAAGCTCTCACACGTGGGTGCATACGTAAATTTGCATTCAGTTGATCTGCCACACCTATCCGCTATGTAACAGAAATAATCATGATCCCCCATCCAAATAAGTAAAACGTTACCTCGTTGTTAGTCTATATCAAAAGCGCTTGTTCACTTTGTGTGGAAGACGCTATTTTTCGCGTCTTTTTTATTCCAACCGCGAGTTATTTGGGGGAGAAACGAGAACGCGCACACATACCGGATAACTTACACCTGGCTTGATGAATCCGTGTCTGCTCATCCTGGATTGGTCTTTGTGCAACCAATTCAGCCGGTATGCTCTTGTTTAGGATTCAGTGATCGCAGGTCAGTAACTTATCCCGGATGTCTTAATTCTGCTTTTGTGCAACGGGCCCCAGGACAACCAGGCAGCAGATATCAACAAGGATGACAAGCTATGGAAAATGCGTTGGTTTCTAAATTACCTCCTTGACCGATTCCAGACACTGTATGAGGTAGATGGCAATGTGTCTGTGGATGAGCATGATCAAATTCAAAGGGTGTCTGTCCTTCAGGCAGTACCTGCCCATTAAGCCGACAAAATGGGGTGTGAAGGTATGGGTGATGGCCGAGAGCTCCACAGGATACGTGATCAACTTCCAGGTCTATGCTGGTCGTGAGAGGTCAATGGAGAAGGGCCTAGCCTAGCACACCGTGTGGTAATGGATTTAGCCAGACCATATTACGGCTCTCACCTGTCTGTCTATATGGACAATTTTTGCACGGGGGTAAATCTCTTGGAGGAGATGAGTGTCTTGTGTGTTCCAGGGGTTGATCTGCTTGATCAAATGGTTGGCTATTATGGATTCCAGCATCGATCAAATAATTGGTGGAGGAGGGTGTTTTTCTTCTTCTTGGCTGTGTCCTTCTACAATGCCTACATTGCTGCGAGGTCTCTTGGCAGAACACGCATCAGAAGTACAAAGGCTACAAAAACTAGCTGGAGGACCTGAGCTCATCACACCACACAGAACAAGGGCTACTCCTGTTTCTCCTCCTCCTCTAGCCTGATTGCCATCGACTTGAAAGGCTCTGCGAGACTTTAGTCTGACCAAGAGCCCGTGCGAACGTGGTTTCTCCAAGCGCTGGTTGACCCGCCTCCTTTAAGTGCCTCGATTTGCTACACTCTCAAAAATCATGTGTTAAAACAGTAACACATGTTGTGTGTTATCACACTTCTAACACAGTTTGAAAATGTTGAATTTGTGTAATATTCTTGGGCATGTTTAGCCAACACAATCATGTGTTAAATTACTGTCCAATCACATCTCTTCCTGACACGACCGTTAGTTCGTTGCCTCGAAAATTGTACCTCTCTAGTTTCACGCTGCAGTACTGGCTGCACTGCTTCGCTGCTCTACTTGCCTTGAAAGGTTATAAAGAAGCTACTAGAGATGCACCGATCGACCGGCCGCCGATTGGAATCGGCCGATTTTCACGTGATCGGCCACGACCGGCGACCGGCCGGTCAGTCTGAGACATGCCGATTTTATGCCGGTCAAATGCACTCACACGTACTTGTAACAACATCACACTCACACAGCTGAGTTTGCAAAGTTTGATGAAGCTAGGCCAACAGTCAGGGCTGGATAAAGCGCTAATACTGAGTTTTTCTATGCAGCGAACGCTGTGCTTTGCCATATTGCGTGGAATTTACTATACTAGCTGTCACTTCAGGTTACAGCGCTCATCAAAGCCCGTCCTTGCCGCTAATTGCGTGCCCACAGCTGAACCACAAGCGCTATCAAGAAGCGACATAGCCTTTACTCAACTTAAAGGAATAGTTCGGAATTTTGGACATAGGACCTAATTTCCAACTTTACCGAGGTGATATAGGTCGGTGGAGACCCTTTTTATCGTGTTTAACCCCTTCCTTCAGTTGCAGCGTCCCCCTTTGCTAACGCTGGTTCTTAGCTAAAGCATTTCTACGGTAACATCAGTCTGACATCAACAACAGTCTTACTCACTCCACCGCACATCCGAGACAAGTCAATTAAAACGTCAGACTATCGATATAGGTGTCCGTGTTGATAGAATAATTTTAGAAATAAAACTAACCTTGCAACTCAATGATTTATTACATTTTGAGGGACTAGTTTCTCAATATCAATCCGCCACTGCCATACAGGGAACAAAGTAGGCTATTGCAATGCGATGCAAGGTTAGTTTTATTTTCTAACATTGTTCTATCAACACAGGCATGTGCATTGATAGTCTGACGTTATCATTTATTTGTTTCGGGTGTTCTGTTGAGTGTTTTCTGTGGCAGGCTGGATGTTACCGTTGACTTGCGTTATGTCGGCACCTAGGTTAGCACGAGATGAACGCTGCAACTCAAGGAAGGGCAGAAATTCACTGAAAACGGTCTTCACCGATCTATATCACCCCGACTAAGTTGGAGATAAGGTCCTTTGTCCAAAATTCCGAACTATTGCTTTAAGGCGAGACACGGCAGGAATTAACATAGTTTTGCTTCGGTTTGCCAACTTATCATGTATTCTTTCACACTATTACAACAACTAAGTCCGATTTACACATTTAGAGGTTTATTTCATTACCTTTTGTCTGATCACGCCTGTATATTTCTTCTAAATTCGCCAAAAGTTAGCATTCTAATGTGTCATAAACTAACCTACCGCGACCGTGATACAAAACATATCATGCGTGGTGTCGTTGGAAAGCTGTGTTTCGATCTCCTGCATGACGTTATGCCATCCAAATATGGACACTTAGTATCCGCAAGCAATCGCGAAAGTTCAAAGAAGAGTGTGGACTGAGAATGTATGTCATTTGCTGTGTTTCAAGGCTTCTCAAAATTAGTTTTTGTTGTTGTCATTTTCCAACATCTCAGCCTATGTAGCACTAACTTCAGTTATCAGTAGGCTATTCTGAAGATATTTACAGTTGGATATTGCATATGGATGTGAGAAGAAAGAAAGTGTTCCTAGTGCATTTCTACATGTGTGAAATGAATGTCCCACACTGGGATTAGGCCTACTGCAGCTGAAGAAGACTTGAAGAAGAATCTGTCTATTCACATTTTTCTACCAGCCATTGATAAGTTGATTACATTTCTAACATGTTGTATTAAAGAAAATATAGGCTAGAAAATAACTCTTTGTTTGTGCTGTAAAGTGGTTAGAAGAAATTAAATCGGAATCGGCTAAAATTGGTATCGGCCGGTCAAACTCGATGAAAAATCGGAAATCGGAATCGGCCAAAAAATTGCAATCGGTGCATCTCTAGAAGCTACATTTTTCAAATGGAAGGTGGATATGTGCATGAGGTAAGTTACTGTCTTGAGATATGTCATATAATTTGCTATTTAAAAAAAATAAACCTTCATGTTATAATAAGCTTGGGCAAATGAAGCCACACGTCAGCGAAGTCATGCTAGCAAACTTTATAACAAGCCCCTTTTGTCAAGGGATACTGAGATAAAGTCAGAATATTGCATATCGATGTTGTTTTGCAAAGAAGGTAAGGTTACTTGCAGTCTTCATGTCACTCCAGCAAATAAGATACATCCAACAACCTTAATTTCAACATCAGCAACATTAGCATGCTAATGTTAGCTCCCTGTAACTATAGAGAATGGGAACGGAAGTTAGCGGCGCAGTGCATTCTGGGACAAAAAGGGCGTTTTCCTCCATTAGGTGAGGCCGCGGCGCGAATTATAAACAAGAAACCTATGGAAACCTATGATATTTCGAACAAGATCGGCTAGCCAAAACAGTAACACTAGATGTAAACATTTAGGCTACTATGCTAAAAACTAGTAGTAGAAGTAGTAATGGACCGTACAGAGACAAGCTCCTGCCAGACGCGAGGAAACGTTATATAGAAAAGATATCTTTGATCGGTAACATGGATCCCTATGACAGACCATCTGGAGAGTGGACGTGAGACCCTGAAAGTAATACAAAGACACTCCGTTGTTGATTTTTTTTACCTGACGATCGTGGGCACGGACGTTACATCCAACAACACAACAGGTTCGTCCCATGATGTGTGAAAAACAGTGTTAGAAACAGCGAGTTAGCAATGTTTTACGATGTTTACAATGGTACAGCATTGGCAGCAGCGTACAAGTGGCCTCACGTATGTATCCCAGACGCCACCGCGGCGCAACCGCGAAATGTCCGCGACGTCACATTCCCATTCTCTATAGGTGAAGCCATAGCAACGGTAGTCTTTTAGCTAGCTCGATTGCTAATTGCTGCGCTGGAAATGGCTACCGCCGTTCATTCCGACATACCAGCACTCCGACATTGACGTCCAATTGTCGTAGTGGAGGCATGTCTCTATATGGGAGAAAATCCCACCACTCCGACATTTTTTTTTTTTCATGGTCGCAGTGGCGATATTTAATTTTTTTTTCAAACAACGTGCCATTCCGACATGAGGTCATTAATAGGCTATTAATGTCATAACTATATCCAATTGTGTAAAATAATAAAGATTCACATTTAAAATGTCATTGTGAAGACTTCTTGATATGGTTATGTGTCTGTTACGTGCACGACTCGGGGAAGTGAAAGCAGTTCTATTAGGCATGGCAAGTTTTCTTCTCTGTCTCATTATTCGCGGACTAAGTGGAGCGTTATTATTTTGCTGTCACTTCGTCTGTTTTATGGCCAAGAAGGTTGTATTTGGTATCTGTGGATAGCTCTAGCTCTGCTATTTTATCTGACATGCAAGCCGTATCTTTTTAACCACGGTTTCACGAGTAAATCAAACGAAAGTGGTAGCCGAAGCTATATGATTCTTATTTGTTTGTCACTTCGTCTGTTTCTATAACACAAAAGGATCGATGTGTTTGGTATCAATGGAAAGCTATGTTTCTCCTCTTTCATTTGATATGCGTGTTATGTCTGTGTGATGCCTGGTCCCGGAGTAATTCAAGCGAGAGCAGTGACTGCGTGGGTGAACGCAGAGCATTATAGACTGTAAATATGATATACTTTCATTTAAATTCATGATTTTATTTTTATTATCATACTTGATCGTACAGACACGTGTCTAGTCTCGTTGGAAAGCCCCGGTTCTGAGCTCTTTCATGCATAGGTCTCATCTGGCTGTGACTAATAATCGTGGAGCAATGTAACAGAGAAGAATGGGTGTTTTTTTTGACGCACTTTGCGTCCGTCGGGCTCATATAGGTCCGTTAAATTGACGTGGAAAAAAATAGGATTTGTAAACTGTCGGAATGGGGGTACTAAAATGTGTCGGATTGGCAGCATGTCGGACGAAAGGGATGTCGGACTGCCGGCATGTAACCGCTGGAAATGTGACATCTGCTAGCTGACACCCTTCATTTACAGCAACTGTGCTAAGCTAAAGCTAAAAACGCTAACCGTTTTTTCCCCCACTGTTCTAACTCTGGGGGTTGAGAGTTTGTTACTGTCATTTCGGTAATTTCGCATTCGTGTCCGTCACATAATTTAGGACTTGGTAGGCTTTTACTAACCCCTCTCTTTTTTGTCACACGATGTTAGTCACTAGTCAAAGTGTCCTGAGCAGTAGTGATGGATTTTATTGTTCGATGCCATGACACAGTTCGCGCCGTTCAGTTCGCCAAGATGATTCGTTCTTACAGTTCGTTCGTACGTTCGTTCAGTTGTATTTCCGGTATAACGTAGTTCAGCATGAATCACAAGCTCCTCATTCACAAACGATCGTTCAGTTGTATTTCCGGTATAACGTAGTTCAGCGTGAATCACAACCTCCTCATTCACAAACGATCGTGCGAACGGTCAACAAAGTTATGGTCAAATACATCTGCAACTTGGTTATATGTCCCAGACAGCAAAGGAGTCCAAAACGGACCCGCGCTCAAGCCGCCACATCCGCCTGACAGTCAGCCTCCGTTTTGGATACGGGCACAGAACACATTTCGCCTCCGTTAACGCGCCTTCATACGGCGGATCCACGCCGGACCCTTTGCGGATGCGCACATCGAACGCGCCCTTCAAATCTGCTAACGGTTTCCTTCCTCAGTTTTTTCGCTGATGGAGTGCGGAGGCGAAACAGCGGTGTCTGCGGGCTCACTGTAAGTATGCTTCTATATGCTTTATTTATGCAGTTACCTAGTATATTCAGTGAAAACGTATTTCCATAACACAAGTTACCAACTTATCTAGCTTTATTTGCTGATATAATCCGTAATTTGCTATACTGGCCATCTGATGATACACACCAGCTAACGTCTAGCAGCTAGCTTGCGCAAGCTAATTTAGCTCACTTTCGACAGGGCTAAATCTTGTCCAACTTGGGCTTTGTTACATTTTTAATCAAAGCTAAACTCATAACTCAGTTAAAATTGAGCGAAGCTTGATTTAGTTGAACGCTAACTTCATATATGCCTGTGAACAACAAGTTGGTTTGCGTGAGCTAGCGTTAGCTTGTTGGCTAACGATAACGTTAAACTGTCATGAATATTTTTTGTTAACGTTAGCAGCTAATGAAAGCTTAGATGTTGGACTCGGGAGTCTTTAACCCTCTAACCGCCCAAGGCGCCGTACGGCGACAAGCAACATCACTGATTAAAACAGACGGTAGATCCGAGTAGGGTGACAAATCGCCTTTGTACTCTCCACCACTAGTTGGCAGACATCCAGAGCTTCGATTCAAGCCCAAATTCGAGTAAGAAAGTTTTCAGGAAGTGCCTGTATTACTCGCGAGAAACAAAAAAAAAGACGCATTTCCTGTTTATAACGCGGAAGTGAAATGCGCGATCGCTATGCACAAATTGAAGCAGAAAAACGGCAAATGTTAAAAAACAAAGTCGTGTGTTATGAAGTCTTGGGTCTGCCATTCACCTACTCTGATTCTGAAGGAGAATATCTGCCTTTTGGAGATTATGATCGGTCGTTCATTGGCAGTGACAGTCAAGATGCGTCTGTGAATGGAGGTGGGTCTTTGCGTGTGTACGTCAATGTTTACCTGCAGCAATGTTGACCAAAGGGTTCAAATAAGCATGGTGTGCTTGGTGCCAGTGATAATCATGATGATAGTGTCTGTAATTGACATGGTACAGACAGCAGGTCTAGTAAAAATAGGGCTCTGAAGAACTACAAAGTCATCCGCGATAGGAACTGATTTGACCAGGCTACTTTATTATATAGTAACATAGGGATTGTGGTAATACTAATAGTTTACTATTGTAGGTTTACATGTGGCTGTGGTCCTGTTTGTTTGTTATGTCGGAGAAATTACAAAAATCAAAGTAAAACTGCTCAAATGTGTTCAACAATCAGTATTTACTGAAATGTGCATAATTTGACGCTATTGCCAATCTGTGACGTCATAATATGCAAATTAGATGAGTAAATTTACTCCCTTTATAAACTTTAGTTCATACTCAATGATTTTCACATTTACAGTAGGACTTTATCTCTGACCACTTTTAAGCCATGGCCTTTTGCATTTTTTATGCAAAAATCCAAAAAAACCCGGGCGGTTAGAGGGTTAAGAAGACTTAGCTGCTAGATGTGTTTACATCTTATTCCGTTCTTGGAGGGAGGCTGATTTCACATGTTTACCTATCCTGGATAAGATAACGTTTGTGATTTTAAATTATGAACGACGTATCGATAGTTCTAGTAGCAACTAGCTGCTAGTAATGCAAGCTATGCGCCATGTCAGGCGCATGCTCAGACCTGTTTTAAACTTTCTGAACTCGTAAATGGCAGCAAGAAATACCCTCGGGATTCGTGCCTTTACATTTCTACACGCGTTAGCGAGAAACCGGCCTACTATTCAATCTAAAACTTCTGGTTTTCAGGCGTGTTTCCTGGTGAGTTTTTCAATTGAATAGTAGAGATTACTCGTTAACTTTCATTAAATATAAGGGCACAAATCCCGAAGCCATTTATGAAGAAACTGCCGTCAATGAGGTCATTTAATGCTGAACGTTTTTTGGAGCATGATTTGACTGAAAACAGAGACACTTATATAAAGACTTTGCTGAAAAGGAGAAACACATTAGAGGCAGTAGTTGACTTGATGCATATCCTTGCTTTGCTTTGTCACAGACCAGACTCTTTTCAAAGTTTAGAATATGGGAAGAGGAGCTAAATTGATCAACACCATATTCTCTGGATCCCAATATAATTCTATTTTGATGGGGTGTAATATTGGTAATAATAAATATTTGCCTTTTCCCCCCTGATGATAACAGTTATGCATATTTATGTGTCTGTGTTACAGGTCATTCACAAGTGGCTCCAGTCTGGTTTGGGGGTCTACCCTTTCTTATCATGTCCTGCCACCCAATAAAGTAAGCTATACAGCCTCACATTTGATTTGTTTGACTTGGATGTATAAGTGGTTATGATAACTATTTGGCAATTTATTTCTGAAGATAGAAGTAATGCATATTTTTGTATATGTGTTACAGGCCATTCACAAGTGGCTCCAGCCTGGTTTGGGGGTCTAGCCTTTCTCATCCAGTCCTGCCACCCAATAAAGTAAGCTATACAGTTTTACATTTGAGTTATTTGACTTGGATGTATTAGTGGTTATGATAACTATTTGGCAATTTATTTCTGATGATAGAAGTAATGCATATTTATGTATATGTGTTACAGGCCATTCACAAGTGGCTCCAGCCTGGTTTGGGGGTCTAGCCTTTCTCATCCTGTCCTGCCACCCAATTAGTAGGGGGGATTATCAACAAAAAAGGGCCTAATCGTTACGCGTCGGATAGAAGCACCAAAATTGGTACAGACACTCTTTATGATGTATCTCATCATATCAGAAGGGGTGCCCCAAATTTCTGGTTCATTAAGGTCATTTTTTAAGGGAAAATCCAAGATGGCTGCCAGAAACGGCCTTAGGATAATAAAACATTGCATAGTTTGGGCATCTTGATTTATTCTGCTACTTTATCATTTCACATGTAATATATAGAGATGGTTAACAAATAATATATGCAAGATAACCCATGTAAACAATCTTACATGTCTATTATACAACTTTAAAGTGGAAAAAAACAGGCTTAAAACAGTCAGAATGGCATGACTCCCCCAGTGAATCCTCACCTGAGTAGTTAATTATTCATTTATGCATAACATTAATATTCTTAAAAACTTTTGGGAGAATCACTTAATCATTTTCAAAAGACAGCTTATTGTTTAATTGTCCACATGAGCAGAGATCTAGCCCTAAATAGGAACACAACTCATGTTATGCTAGCGTTAGCATTAGCATTAGCCAATGTAGACCCACCAGCTGGGTTGAGTTAAAGCTGGACAAACAAAGATTCCTAGGCTAATTGTGTCCCTGTGATCACTTGGGGTCTTTTTTTTGCGTATTTGTGCCCTTTGGATCTTCCTGGGGGGTATTGTCGTATTCTTTCGGGCATAATGTTATAGGAACTATGAAATTTAGATTTGTACTACAGTAATGGTAGCCAGCTACTAAGGTGTGTAAAATGTACATTGAGTAAGGCTGTGTCTCATTACACTTACTTCCGTCAGTACACTGCTAATGTGCACTTACTGACGTAGTGCTCACTTTTGATGGTTAGTACTGTCCCAAAAGGGGCCTTCCCCAAACTTCCCACAAAGGTGGGAGCATGAAACATTCTAAAATCACTTGGTTAAATGCTGAAGCATTCAAAGTTCCTTTCATTTGAACTAAGGGACCAAGCCCTGTGCACCAGTGTACAAAGCAAGGTCCATAAAGGCATTGATGACAGAGATTGGTGTGGATGAACTTGACTGGCCTGCACAGGGTCCTGACCTCAACCCAATAGAACACCTTTGTAGTCAGGTAGAACCCCAGGATAGGTGTGACATAAGGTACTAATGCAATTTTTTTGCATAATCTGATAGTTTAGGGGGTGTAGACTCAGAATCTGACGGGTGCCGCTCCGGCACCCTTGAGCATTTTCCTTAAAATGACATCATCTGCCACACCCCTTTTTGATCATAGAAAGTCGTCTAAATATACATTGACATATAAACCCATCATGTATGGTATCAAATTAAAGCTCTTCTCATGCAGGAATCAGCTTTGACCATCAAAAAGATGAAAAAAAAAAAGTTTTTAATGACATAATCTGCCACGCCCCCTTTTGTTGACCATAAAAAAAGAACTAGACTCACATTACTGTATAAAACCCATCATGTATGGTATCAAATGAAAGCTCTTCTCAAACACAAATCAATGATGTCGATTTAAAAAAATGCTCAAAATTATCCCTCCAGAGAACATAATAACTGTAAAATCTGGTACGGTCACACCTCTGAAATGGTAGGCTGAGCAACAAATTGCATCAACCCTCACCAATTAATCAAATAGACAACAAAGTAGCACTTTATCACAGATTTCTGAAAGCAACTATATCAAGAACATGTTGCCAGGCTGGCCTTGTACACATCACAAACATCAAATGTCTCCTCCAAAGAACATTCATTCAATCAGACATTTCTCCCTCGCTGTCATCAGTATCCTCCACTGGAAGTCGAATTTTTATTTGCACACTGCTCATCACCTTTGCAATGGATCCCTGAAGCAGACGACCACCTCGTGACCCAAAGAGAGAGCCATTAAGAGACCAGGAAGGGCAGTACATCTGCTACACATGTGGAGAGTCCGGTCACACCAGTCAACAGTCATGGCCAAGTCACCCGGCAAAGACATGCTCCAGGAGAGGCAGACAGTGCACAGAATACTCCACCAGAGAGCGAACCAAGGCCCCCTGGTTAATCAATGATCAGGAGTGGGCTGGCAGACTGTGTTGACACTGAAGTCGACCAGTTCCTGAAACAAAATGCATTTGGTCACTGCTGGACGGTTGACCTGATGATCTCTGGAGTGAAGACAAGCTGCCTTTGGGACACTGGGTTTGAGGTCACCACCATCAAAGAGTCTCACTTTAGAGAACACTTTGGGGAGGAACAGCTAAAGTCCACCCATTGGGTGGAGCCTATGGACTGAACATGCCGGTCCTAGGTTGTCTTGAAGCAGATGTTGAGTGTTTTGGAACCACTCTTTAGTGGCGGTGCATCTTCATACTGAGAGACACCCATCTGGATGTTGTAAAGATGTAAAAATGGGCTCCCTGGCATTATGGGGATGAATATCATCAAAGATCTAGTGACCTCTCTGCTGGGTGTGGATGCAATGAGGATGAAAAGGCTGCTCCACTAGAGGCAAGTGTCCGTCGTGTGTTGGCTAGGGTCAAGAATTAGGTGGAATTCTTGGATTCAGATGGCAAAATTGGGTTTGTCAAGGTGGCTGGCAGAGAAGTGAACACCATCCCACCACACAGTAAAAAGGTGATTGAAGGCTGGTGCCTCCAACAGTGGAATGCCATTCCTGGTGGAAGCCACTCCAAAGATCAGCATCCAGAAGGGGCTTCTGGTTGCCAACATACTCGGAAAGGCAGCAGGTGGAAAAGTCCCTGTCGGGGTTATGAATACCTGTGAGAAGGCCATAAAACTAATATCCAGGGCCAGGGTAGCTGTGGTGTCCAAGTCACAGAGGATCTGTCCAAAAGAGGTGGTGAGGTTTGATGAAATGGATGGGGTATTGCATGTTGAACAGTGTTCAGGCTACTGAAGATGGACACCAATGTATGCCTCTTCCAGTACAGGTAGCTGCAGGAGAGCTTAACTCGGCACAGCATGTAAAGCTTAGTGCACTGTTGAAAAGCTACGGGGATGTCTTCTCAAGCCACGACAATGACTGGCTACACAACTACAGTGACACATGACATAACATATAAACTGGTGACACCCACCCGATCAAAAGTTCAAGCGACATGTACAGGACATAGTGGGGCAAAGAGAGTAGCAGCCCCTGGGCATCGCCAGTGGTCATTGTGCGAAAAAAAGACGGGAGTGTGCGCTTTTGCTGTGACTACAGAAAGCTGAACATGGTCATGTGCAAAGATGCATACCCACTTCCACGGATAGAGGAGGCGCTTCATGCACTGGGCAAGGCACAGCTGTTCCCCACTTTGGACCTGACATGGGTTACTTTCAAGTGGCTATGGGTGACCAGGATAGAGAGAAGACAGCTGTCTTTACCCCGTTTGGTGTCTATTCTTAAAGCATTAAAAAAACATGATAGGATGAAAAATATTGTTTTCTGTAATTCTTGGGGGGGATCCAAGGACAGTCATAATTAATGTGCTTAACTACCTGGGAAGTACCTCACAACATTGCTGTCAAATTCAGTGACAGATTCAAGGGAAATTATAACTAACATGCTAACTAACAGTCAAGGGTACATCAGACTTGCTATAATATTCACAATAAAATGAATTACTATTGAATGATTGTATTCCTGTATGTATTAGGCCAGGGGTTCTTAACCTTTTCAACCTTGAGGCCCAATTTGTTATAGTAGAAAGTGGCCTGGGGCCCATTTAATATTCATCATTCACATCCAAAAAGCGCATGTTTTTGTATTTATTGGTAGACATTTCACAAGTGCAATTTCATTACGTTACGTTAACGGTATTTGTTTTTAGACATGGCTGGATTCACTTAATGGTAGCTTTCTGGCGATGAACTTCTGGCCATCCATTCATTCTAACACATTGGGCAAGTCTCCCCTTTAGTGAAATGTGTAGTGTCAGAATCCCAGCAGTTTTGTAAGGATTCTTGTGAGTGCATAGGTATAACGACAATGTGCTAACGTAGCTAGCAGCATTTGCAGTACATATCCTCGATACGGATATACCCACAAGGTGAATGGAATTAAGTCTCATGCATTACTTAACTCTGATGTCTTCATTTGATAATCTACCCAGTACCGCGGCCCTTGCGGCCAACAGGTGCAACACTGAACATGTCTTGCGGCCCTCTGGTTAAGAATCACCGTAAGTCTGGGCCGCGGCCCTGTGGTTAAGAATCACTGTATTAGGCTAAATGGCAGTTCCATCATTTATTCAATTTAATACCAAAATATGGTATTAAATGATTTAGAGTCAGCTATTATGCGGCAAAAAGGAACGTAATCTGACCTTAAAGGTCACTTTGCAAATGGTATTTTGTTCTCTGAAGGGACCTGAACTATTTTTTTTCATCTTTTTGATGGTCAAAGCTGATTCCTGCATGAGAAGAGCTTTAATTTGATACCATACATGATGGGTTTATATGTTAATGTATATTCAGACGACTTTCTATGATAAAAAAGGGGTGTGGCAGATGATGTCATTTTAAAGAAAATGCTCAAGGGTGCCGGAGCGGCACCCATCAGATTCTGAAAGGACACCCCCTAAACTATCAATTTATGCAAAAAAATTGCATTAGTACCTTATGTCACACTTATGCCCAAATTCCACAAAGTTCTACCTGACTATTGGGATGAATTAGATGGACTGAGAGGCTGTCTACTCATCCAACATCAGTGTGTGACCTCACAAATGTGTTTCTGAAAGAATGGTAAAAAAAATCGGATAAACACACTGTGGAAAGTCTTCCCTGAAGCTGTTATAGCTGCAGAGGGTGGACCGACATCATATTAAACCCTATGGATTAAGAATGGGATGTGACTGAAATATGTGAGTCAAGGCAGGTGACCAAACACTTTTGGCAATTAGTGTACAGTACTTAGGTTGCTTTTGGTATAGGGCAAAACTTTCAGGAAATACACATCAATAGTGTTTTCAAAACCTTGAGGAAAAGAGCAAGTTCGGCTCTCCCAGGTTTTCTCTCTTTTTCAGGTTGTGATACAACCTTTAGGGCAAAAAGTCAGCATGGGCTGCATGGAAATAATCTCCAGAAGTAACAGGTGCCTTCACTGCTATGACATTAAATCTTTTTCAATTACTTAGCCAGGAAACAAACATATTTGCATTGCTGGAGAGGTACACTTGTGTTCTTTACGATAAGACAACCAATCTTGAAAAATTCAATGATCTCAGGAAGGATTTGTTTTCTCAAAAATGTCTCTCAATGGAAATACCCCTACCACACAGGCTGCACTGATTCAGCATTCAAATAGTGCAGTGTACTAGCCTGGGTTTCCCATACTGCCTTGCGCGGTGATTTATTTCACGCTGCTAAGGCAGTCTGGAAACTAACGCCCCCATGTTCGCCTGATGTTGGAGGCCAATCACAGAACAGGGGAGAAAGCAAGACCATGAAGAGCTATGCAGAGACGCATTTGATTGACATCCGTGGCGCCCAATGAACGGATCTGGGCATTTTTTCAAATACGAGAAAATGAACGTCTGGTTGCCAGACCACGTCTCATTTGAGAAGTGGGAGGCGTTAGCCAGGCTAGCAGTGTACTGTACCAAGCTAACATTTGGTCCAAAGGTCTGCAAGCTATCCAGTCAGTGCTTTCTCCTGAAAAATATGGATGGACTAAATTAGATGATTCTTGGACACCTTTATGGACACTTTTACCAGAGGCAGCGAAAGTATGTAGAGAACTTCTTAATGTGACAGCAAAGCTGAGCCTCTCTGCCTAGTGCCGATGCCAGGATGCTGGGTTGCCTTGCACAGCATTATGCCAATGTGCTGGAGCATGTGAATAGATGAAAATATGCAGTATGTGACTAATGTACTACTGTAATCTTACAAAGTTACAGGGGACATGTGTGCATCATTTTATGATTTTATGAGATCTGCCTGAGGTGCTTCTCTGTGTTTACAGTATCCTTAGGTAGCCATAGTGTATTTCTTTTCATAATTTATTTTCTTTTAAGACAGTTCTTCTTACCCTAGATAGCCCAAGATATTTGGGGCATTCCTTCTAGGATGTCTTAGGATCACCCAAGGAACATACCCAATTTTAAGCTTTTTAGAGGTTGTTTAGATGGTCTTTGAATTAGCTGCCAATTATGTGGCGGGCACGACCTTAGTGCAACCTTTTTCATTTTCTTAAAAAATTCACTACCTGTTAGAGATAGTTTTGGGCACCCCTTCTAGGATGTCTTAGGGTTATTTCGTCTTTTTATCATATCCGCCTTCCTTCCTCGGTTCTCCGGCTTGTTCCCACCGATCTATAAAGAACACTAGATAGACTATCCCATTGTTGCTGCCCCATCATTCTTTAACTAGGAAGGAAGGAAGGGATGATATAAAAAGATGAATGAGAAGAGCCTTTAGGATCACCCAAGGAACACCAAATTTCAAGTTTATTAGAGGTTAATTAGGTGGCATTTGAAATAGCTGACAATTTTGTGGCGAGCAGCACTGCCTTTTTCAATTTCTTTAAAAACTCACTTCCTGTTAGAGACATATTGGACACTCCTTCTAAGATGTCTTAGGATCACCCAATGAACATATACCAACTTTCAGGCTTTTTAGGGGTTGTTTATATGGTCTTTGAACTAGCTGCCAATTTTGTGGCGGGCAGTACAGCCTTTTCCAATAGTTTTTGAATCAGCTATCAATTGTATTGGCGGCCATTTTTAATTTCTTCAAAATCTCACTTCCTGTTTGAGATATTTTTGGGCACCCCTTCTGGGATGTCTTAGGATCACCCAAGGAACATGTATACCAAATTTCAAGCTTTTTAGAGGTTGTTTAGGCAGTCTTTGAATTAGCTGCCAATTTTGTGGCAGGAAGCGCAGTATTTTTTAGTTTTTTTCAAAAACCTCACTTCCTGTTTGAGAATTTTGGTGAAATCATCCAGGATGACTTAGGATCACCCAATGAACATATACACCAAATTTCAAGCTTTTAGGAGGTTGTATAGGTAGTTTTTGAATCAGCTTTCAATTGTATTGGCGGCCATTTTTAATTTCTCCAAAATCTCACTTCCTGTTTGAGATATTTTTGGGCACCCCTTCTGGGATGTCTTAGGATCACCAAAGGAACATGTATACCAAATGTCAAGCTTTTTAGAGGTTGTTTAGGCAGTCTTTGAAGTAGCTGCCAATTTTGTGGCAGGAAGCACAGTATTTTTTAGTTTTTTTCAAAAACCTCACTTCCTGTTTGAGAATTTTGGTGAAATCTTCCAGGATGACTTGGGATCACCCAATGAACATATACACCAAATTTCAAGCTTTTAGGAGGTTGTATAGGTAGTTTTTGAATCAGCTATCAATTGTATTGGCGGCCATTTTGAATTTCTCCAAAATCTCACTTCCTGTTTGAGATATTTTTGGGCACCCCTTCTAGGATGTCTTAGGATCACCCAAGGAACATATCTACCAAATTTCATGCTTCTATCCGCCGCGTAACGATTTTTCACATAATCTCCCCTACTAAATAAAGTAAGCTATACAGTTTTACATTTCATTTATTTGACTTTTGGTCCACACATTAGTCATATAAGATAAACATACTGTATGCCTTTGTAACTGGTGTTACCAGTTCAGGATGAATTGAAGGTAAATGTCAACATACACAAATGCCTTTCTCTGCTGTAATAAAATCCACTGTTTACCTCAAAAGCTCTGGTGGCGGTACCTTTATATTCATGTTGCTGACATTCAGTTGAAAAGTAGTAATGTACTGTATATGCTTCCAAAACGTAACTCATTTTGTTATGCTTGTATGATTACAGATGCTGTGAGAGAGTTATGCCCTGTGCCGCGGCTTCTGATTCAGTACAGCAGTTCAACCAGCCCAGCAAACAGGAAAAGCTCAAGGAGGTGTCTTAACTATCAGCATTCCTACCCAAACAGATCAAGCTACTGTTATGTCCAACTAAGAAAAACAATGGTCTGGTATGAAGGTTATCTGTGTTTTGAAACATAAATATTCATTAAATAATAATAAAAATGTTTGACACTATTTATGGTTGCATTTCATTTTACTTTATTATCTGTTTAAGGTATTTATTGTCTACGATGACTTATTTCATTGAGCATTGAGGTGCCGGTGACAAGTGTCTACTATTGTCTAGGAATTGCATGAAGGAGTTAAAAGTTTGTAACTTATTTAATAACTTGTAGGCTGTAGTGTAGCAGAGTTGAATTCATGTACTGTAAAACCCATATTCTAATGCTTACTGTTTCACACAATGAAGGTATTTGGCTGTAAAACCACAAGGTGCTTCACATGATAGATTTTGACTTAATCATTATTATGGTTGATACAAAACTTACTTTATGTAGCCTAGTGATATGTTGGCAAGTTAGATTAGGCTACAGTGTATTTCTGTAGTATAGTTTTGGCCATAATAAGATAAATCAGCAGGGATATAGGCCAGATGAACTGCTTCATGAACGGGTCCTAAACGGATCCGGGAGGATGATATAAACGCCTCCGAAATGAATCCATGGCGGATGCGCTGTTTAATTCGCGGGTCCGAAATGACTCCGCTGCGGATGCACGTCCATTTCGCGGGTTCGAAACGGACCCGTAGCGGATAAGCTGGTTCAAGCGCGGATGCGGATAGAGTCCGCCACGGAGTCTGGTCGGACCCGTGATGCGTAACCGCTTCGGACCCGCCGCGGTGTGCAAGTGGACGCAGTTTCGGACCCGTTTCGCGGATCCGTTCCGGAAGTCGCGGTACCTCCGCGGCGGATCCGCTACGGAGTCAGTTTGCTGTCTGGGGTGTAGCCTACTTTTACAAAAACACAACAGCTTTTATTAGGCAACTAATGTATTGTATTTACCTTGACATTAAATATATAGAAGTGTAATATACGGCTAGATCCGCATTATTTAATAAAATGTGTTCAGTCATAAAGAAACAGGGACTCAATTAGGGATGTAACGGTATGAAAATTTAACCCCACGGTTATAGTGACCAAAATTATCACGGTTTTCGGTATTATCGCGGTATTTTAAAAATTGTGTGTACAATATGTTAAGAAAGCGCTGATGGGTGTAGACAAGCTGAAATATTTTAGTTTAAAAAAGTATTTCTTACATTAAAAATATAGGCAAACCCTTGCCTTCAGCAGGATACCGATCATTCACAGCAGTGGCAATCCTTGTCTCTGCTCAACCCTCCACACACACAGAAAATGGCTTGTCTTGTTTCTATTGCATATTTTGAATTCATAAACTTTATATATTTAGCTAATAGTTTAGAATATGTTAGGATCTGCATAATTACTTATAGCTAAAAATATTCAGTAATTTGAATACTCCATACTGATTTTTAAACTATTACATTTGTCTTTAATGACATTACAGGGGTGTTGTGTAGGTCTAATTGAGAGCCTGTCACTTTAAGAGATACGTGAAGTAGCCTAATTATATTAACCTTCATTCGGTTTTAGGAAAGTAGTCAGGCATAGTTAAAGGATATCCGTTAACAAAAAATTAACAAGTCAAAGAAAATATTGTTGGGATCATAGAAAAGATAAGTGTCTTGCAATGTTAACTTCTATGATTTTGGTGAGCACTAGGCTACTGTACATTAGCCTAATGATAGACATGACGCGTGAGCTAACGGGATAGTTACCTTGATGGAAAAGATTGTCAATAGGCTGTGTAGCTTTTTTTGGAAATTGAATTAAACACTACAGTAGGCCTAAATCAGGGGTCGGCAACCCAAAATGTTCAAAGAGCCATTTTGGACCAAAAAAACAAAAAACAAATCTGTCTGGAGCCGCAAAAAAATTAAAAGCCTTATGTAAGCCTTATATGAAGGTAACACAGGCTGTAAGTGTATATTATCTATATTAGCCTACTATCAAAATGACTAAGTAGGCTACAACGAGGCTACATAACGAGCTTTCATGATTAAATGTTTAATTTTGAAAGATGTACCAAACTCAGAGATAGACAGTAATACAGAGAGATGTATAGCTGGATAAGTCATGTGGACCAGGCTTGTGCAAAGTCCAGAACTGAATTGAGAATGACTACAAACTCCTTGAGTTTGAATTGAATTTGAATTGAGGTCAATAACAGGAAAACCAAAGACTTTATGGTCCGTAAACCTTAGAAGGGTTGCCCGGATCCACCACCTATCTTCTACTGGGGACAGTGCCATTTCTCGCCACAGTGATATATTTATTTTGTGTGCACCCTTCACCAGTATCATGTCCCGGATGGGAATTGGCACTACGCTTTGGCGGACCTGTAATTCGAGAGAGCTGTAAGGAATAATAAAGATCAATTACTAAACATCATGCTGATGGTGGGCTAACTGACCAAACTTGCTTTTATGAAAAATATCAACAGAATACCCCATAGACATTATAGTTTTGCAGTGTGTGATATCAGCATCAGTTGAAACCAAACATTTAACTCAAAACACAAGCACTGTCTCCCAGCATGCAATTGTTAAGTTCCTGGTTTCATTTGCCTGTACGTTTTAGATAAATTAATGCAATATAAATAACATATTGATTTATGCTATCTTGTCATTTTAGCACTAGAGTCTTTATTCACGTTACTGTCATGAACTTACTGAGGTCACCCGGCCCTCCAAAGTCTTGAAGGCAGCTCCACAGTTGGGTACATTTTGAATTTTGACAGGCAAGGAGGGGGGAAACAGCAGGGACCGGGCCTTTGCTTCCATATCATCTGTTACGATCATGTCGTATGACCGCAAACAAATGGTATTCTCATTATAGAATGCTCTGGTGTCTTTCAAGACTAAATGCTTGAAGACATAGGTGTTGCCTTCGACTACTTTCTGCTCTTTCCCTTCAGGGAAGCTTGAGACCTTGAGACCAGGTGGCCCCTACTGCTTCCCCGAATGTATAAGATTTAGTCACGGGCCTTTGGTTGCATCCCACACATTTCAGCCGGAGGGGCTGCTGCTGAGTTTTAACATAAGGCATCACGCGAAGGTTGTTGGCTGCCATCTATTTGAAAACATAGACAGTGTTGATTAAAAATAATTTCCACAGCATATAGGATCAAATCAATTATAAAACTACACGAAGACCACAATGAGGGTCATGGGAAATTAACAGTCTAGGGCTGAACGGGGAGAACGTGGTTTACAATGCAAGACGACTAAGCATAGGCTTGATAATATTTCTTTTTTTTATAATTATATTTATTTGGGATTTTCTTTCGCACCTCAGTACAGTTTTTCAATCAACATAATTCATGTTCATAGCTTACCAGTGCCACTTATTTATATTAGACACAAACACTCATACACCCATACATACAGACAGTATAATACAGTATATCCACACCTTTTACTAACAAACATCCCACACACAATCATACTCTAGCGCACACACACACACACACACACACACACACACACACACACACACACACACACACACACACACACACACACACACACACACACACACACACACACACACACACACACACACACACACACACACACACACACACAGAGTTATTCATCCATATCTGTCCTATTCCATCTCTGATTGCTTTATAAGGAATCATAAATGTCCTGCCATACTTTACAAAACTGTTTTTTTTTTTTTTTTCTGTCCTCATACATTGTCCTTTCTATGCTTAGGTAATATTTAAGCAGACCCTTCCATTCTTGCAGGGTTGGGGCCTGAGAATCTTTCCAGTGTTTTAAAATTAGCTTTTTAAAAATCAGGAAAGAGAATAACCTGCCACCCAACAGGATATTTCAAATGGTCAGTTTTATGTAATATCCACTCCAATGGTGTTAGTTTACAGTTTATTTTGCCTATATCCACCATCCAGTTTTTAATTTCAATCCATGTTTTTTTTTTTTTTTTACTTTCTCACATTCCCAGAAAGCATGAATAATTGTATCCGTTTCTTTGTGACACTTAACACATAGAGCAGAGGCAGAAGGATCAAATTTCTGTATTCTGTATAATATAATTTATATCTTAGAGCATATATGTATTGGTGCCTGGACATTTGCAATCTGTGTTTTGTTAGTGTTCTGAATTGTGTCTGACATGTGACTGTTTCCTGGGATCTGTAAGAGGGGGCAGGTCTTCAGTAATTGGTTAATCAGACAATTAAAGGTCCTTACACACCAACCGCGATTATTCGCACGAAAAGTTCTATTTTTATAACACTATATTTGCGATGGAGACTTGCACACCGAACGCGAACGTACGGTGCGAAAAAGCGACACTTTTATTTTTTCGCAACATGGTCGATTTTTCGAACGCGACAAAATGTTGCAACCAATCGTAACAAATAGAATGGAGTAAAGTCACAATACAGGTCATGTCACAATCAAGGCGTGAAATTACTTCACAATAACTGACTTATTACAATGGCTGACTTATTAATTGTGTGCGTCTCCCACCACCCTGTCTTGTATGACAAAAGTCATAAAGACTACAAAGACAATGGCCTAAAAGAAAACATCTGGTCAAGCATTGCTCAACAGCTAGGATATGAGGACAGTAAGTATATTTTTGATATTATAGGAGAGAGGGGCGCACCATACCAAGTGTCCGTCCTCGGGAGGGTAGGGACATCATGTAATGCATTAAGGGAGCCCACGACGGAGTACATGGTCATCTTGCCAATGGATCCGGCCAGCAGGTGAGGAAGTACTGCTTGAAAGCATCGCGGACGCGTAGTGCCTCGGCCGATGCCCTGTTTCTACGCAGGACCCTGATGGCTCCCAATTCTCCGATCTCCACATCAACATCCTCTTCGTCACCCTCATCACTCTCGGTTTCAGTGTTGTTCCTGTTGCTGCGGAGATAATTGGAGAGGATACAGGTAGCCTTTATGATGCTATCAGCTGTCCCTGCTGAAACTTGCAGCCTGCGACAGTAGACTCTCCAGGTCTGTGTCAGGATGCCGAATGTGTTCTCCACAATGCGTCTTGCTCTGGAGAGGCGGTAGTTGAAAATCCGGAGATCGTCATTTAGGCGTCTTCCTGGATACGGGCGGAGCATGTAGTGTTTCATGGGGAAGGCCTCATCCGCCACTATAACAAAGGGCAGGGGTCCTAATTCAGGAGCTGTCGGGAGTGGGCATGGGGGCGGAACATTCAAATTCCCAGCTTGAAGGGCCTGTCCCAGGCGGGAGTTTGCAAAGATGCCTCCATCACTGTTGCTGCCATAACCTCCGACATCGACAGCCAGAAAGCGGTAATCGGCATCCACCAGTGCAAGAAGGACAACGGAAAAGGTGCCCTTACAGTTGAAAAAAAGTGACCCAGAATTAGCTGGTGCCTGGATAGACACGTGCTTTCCGTCAAGAGCACCTATGCAGTGTGGAAAACTGCATTTCTCCTCGTACCTCCTTGCAGTACTCCTCCAAATCTCCTCAGTTGGTACTGGCATGTACCTGTCTTGGAGCGTTGCCCAGATGACATCGCATGTGTCCTTCACCACACTGGACACAGTTGACACGCCAAGCCGAAAACTTGCAGCAATTGTGGTGAAAGAATCCCCTGTGCTAAGAAATCTAAAAGGCAAGAAGATAAAAAGGAGTTAAGAGTGATGAGTGAGTGATGTGGTTTGTAAGATTATGAATTTACCGTATTTTCCGCACTATAAGGCGCACTGGATTATAAGGCGCACTGTCAATGAATGGTCTATTTTCAAACTTTTTTCATATATAAAGCGCACCGGACTATAAGGTGCATTAAGCGAAACAAAAACGATAAGTCAGTCAGTCAAACTCTATCAAACACTTTCACAATAACATTTTGACACAAAATCAATGTGAGGTCCTGAATTATTCCATATATAAGGCGCTCTGGATTATAAGGCGCACTGTATTTTTTTGAGAAAATGAAAGGCTTTTAAGTGCGCCTTATAGTCCGGAAAATACGGTAGCTATTTCAATTTTCATCTATAGGATTTGAGTCAAGACAGGCTAAATCACATAGGCTATACACAGATTTCCTGTTTACTAACAAAACTAGATGCGCGCGCACCCACGGGGCAGAAGACGCCGAATGGCCGGTCTTAACGTTATAAAGTTAACCTAATAACCAGCTGCTGTACGCTATAATTGGCCTTTTTTGTATGCCACTGTTGTCTAAATGATGATAACATCTCATTTATGAGCTTATTTCAGAGTTTGTCGTTCGTTTTCATTATTTATAAAACATCGTTTTTTTGGCGGTTTTGGTGGTTTCTGGCAAATATATGCATTACTTTACATTCCTGAACATTCTCTAACCATCGTCATTTCGAATAGTGCTGTTTTCGGCACTAAAATTCGATTTAATCTTTTCACGGAGAGCAGCTGCTTAATGCTGTTCATGGTGCTTTCTGCCCCTTGCGTGCGCGCACATGTTTTCGAGAAATCTATGTATAGTCTATAGACTAGTGGTTCTCAAACTGTGGTACGGGTACCACCAGTGGTACGCAGACTCTCTGTTGTGGTACTCGGGGAGTAAAGATGTTTTATTTCATGGAGACAAAATAATCACTTCAAATGATATAAAAATACTACTGAATCGTTAGTTTTAAACTAGTTTTTTATCTTTATTGAAAAAAAAAACAACAACGTGATACATCTTATCGGACCGCCACTTTCATATATCACAGATAGCAGGCCTTGTATGCGTAAATTGCGCACGGTTTCAGTTTGGAGACACGGTAGCCATCGTGCTGCTGACTCATACTAGGTATTTAATGAAAGTTAATGAAAAAGACTGGACATTGCCTAACTGAGGTGTTACTGAGGAAATGGAGTTGAGCTCCAGCGATTTCGATATCAGGAGGCCGTAGAGCTCCGGCGCAATTTAAACTCTGCCTACAATAGCCTGTCACTGGGAATCTACAAGACTGAAACAGATGTGGTTAAAGTCTTTCATGTTTTCATGTTTCTTTTCAGACTGGCGAACAGTGATATAGGCTAATCTGGTCAATCAGACAGATTTGTTACATGAAGGATTGAAGAACGTTTTGCGCGTATGATTTAAGAACGTTTTGCGCGTATGAATCACACACTTGCCTTTGGCTAACTAGTAACAACACCTAGGCCTACTGTACACACACAATCACACATTCCGCATCAATAGTTCACATTGAATATAGGCAACTTACCTGAGACAGACGGCAAGACGTTGCTCCGGGTCAATAGGACTTCTGTAGTTCGTGTGCTGTCTTTGTAGGTGTGGTGCCAGCATCTCAAGAAGGGCCTCGAATTGGCCCACTGTCATTCGAAAATATGACCGAAACCGGCCGTGATACAATTTCAATTATTGTACTAGGGAGTGATACTCCCCCTCTCTGTCTCTGCTTTGTAATAAGGGGTGCACCCAAACTCTCCTCTTTCTCCAAGTTAAGAGATGAATGATGGCAAGCTCATCTCCCGAACTGCTGCTGGAGCTGTCCATTTTCCTCAGAAATCGCAGGCGCGAATTTATTTCGAACGTTTTGATGACACAATGTAAATTTGTCGCCCTCGGTGTGCATACTTATTTGCGAATAATTCGTCCTGCGATTTTTTCGCAAAATCGCATCGCATTTTCGCGTCGGCCCTGGTGTGTAAGGTCCTTAACTCTTGTGTTTTGTGCCTGCACATAAAAGCCATTGACTTTTCCCATGTTCCTATGCCCTGATGAAGGCCCCAGCCGCTACGCGTGGGCATTTTTAGGTCCATGTTGGACATGTCAGTTTATTAAAGACATTTTAAACCATTTGGAGTGCCTTGGTTGTGGATAAATTATCCTTTTCTACACAAACTATTTACTTTGGACCAAAGAGCACCCACCAGCAGCATCAAAAGAACAAAGAGGACTGAGCACGCCACTAACTCTGAACATTTATAACAATTCTGTTATTGGCAAAAGCTCTGTTTTTTCCATATTCATTTTATACCTTGACATTTTAGAAAATGTATCTATGATTTCTAAAAGGTAAGTAATGGATGTATCTATCTTAGTCAAGTACAACATAAGAATATAGCTGCAAGCGGCGATGGCGGGCCCGAGCACCTGCGGTGCGGAGACCTGTGACATTTCGGAATCTATCAAAGCAACATGTGCGTGTTGGTGGGCATGTGCATGAGCAACACACATGCCCACCAAATTTGGACAACAGACAACAGACAACACGCTAGGTGGCGCTATAGAGTCCCTAAGCCACACCCTAGGCCAGAGCTCTATCTCTGACTATCGATAGCAATAACGCACCAGCCCACCAAATTTGGTTCATTTTCGTGAATGTGTGTGTCAACCACAACACACAATGCGCTAGGTGGCGCTATACAGTCCATAAGACACCCTTGGCCAGATTGTGTCTCTGAATAGCTATAGCAATAACACATATGCTAACCAAATTTGGTTCATTTTCGTGAATGTTTGTGTCAATCACAACAGACAATGCACTAGGTGGCGCTATAGAGTCCCTAAGCCACACCCGAGGCCAGAGCTCTGTCTCTGAATAACTATAGTAATAACACACATGCCCACCAAATTTGGTTCATTTGGGTGAATGAACGTGTCAACCACAACAGACAACGCGCTAGGTGGCGCTATAGAGTCCCTTAGCCACAACTTAGGCCAGAGCTCTATCTCTGACTATCGATAGCAATAACGCACAAGCCCACCAAATTTGGTTCATTTTCGTGAATGTGTGTGTCAACCACAACAGACAATGCGCTAGGTGGCGCTATACAGTCCCTAAGACACCCTTGGCCAGAGCGCTGTCTCTGAATAGCTATAGCAATAACACATATGCCAACCAAATTTGGTTCATTTTCGTGAATGTATGTGTCAACCACAACAGACAATGCACTAGGTGGCGCTATAGAGTCCCTAAGCCACACCCGAGGCCAGAGCTCTGTCTCTGAATAACTAGCAATAACACACATGCCCACCAAATTTGGTTCATTTTGGTGAATGTTTGTGTCAACCACAAGAGACAACACACTAGGTGGCACTATAGAGTCCCTACGCTACACCCTATGCCAAAGCTCTGTCTCTGACTAGCCATAGCAATAACACACAAGTCCACCAAATTTGGTTCATTTTCGTGAATGTTTGTGTCAACCACAACAGACAACGCAGTATGTGGCGCTATAGAGTCCCTACGCCACACCCTATGCCAAAGCTCTGTCTCTGACTAGCCATAGCAATAACACACAAGTCCACCAAATTTGGTTCATTTTCGTGAATGTTTGTGTCAACCACAACAGATAACGTGCTGCTAGGTGGCGCTATAGAGTCCCAAAGCCACACCTTAGGCCAGAGCTCTGTCTCTGACTAGCAGAAGCAATTTCACGTGTAGCTGCCAAATTACATCCAATTCATAACCTTTTTTCTGCCTAAAACACCAACTTCCTGTTTCTTAATAAAACGCCATAATTCAAACCTTCGCCATTTCAATATACTTCACAAATTCAAAAATCTGTTCGCAATTCCTCTTGGGCAATCCCTCAAGATCATTTTACTGCTTAAATGACATGATTTCGATAAACCGTCTAGGAGAAGTGTTTCAAAATATGTGACGTGCAAAAATCATAATCATAATCATAACTCAAATTCTTCTAAGATTCACTATATTGTTTAAATGTAAAACTTGTTCAGATTTATACAACACATATGCCCACCAAATCTGGGCCATTTCCGTGAATGTATGTGTCAACCACAACAGACAACATTCTAGGTGGCGCTATAGAGTCCCTGAGCCACACCCTAGGCTAGAGCTCTGTCTCTGAGTAGCCACGGTAACTCCACATGTAGCTGCCAAATTACAAGAGTTTTGGAGCATGCCAAGTTGGTGAAAAAGGGCCGCACGGGATAAGACGAAGAGAGAATAATAAGAATAGGAATAATCTGATCAAAAACAATAGGGCCTTGCACCTACGGTGCAGCCACTTTCAGTGGCCACACCTCGGTGTTCGGGCCCTAATAATCTGCAAACAAATTTAACTTGTAGGATTGTCCACCCACCTCTATCCTTGGACAGACGAATTTTCTGAGCCATTGGCTCAATGGCCAGAGCAAATAACAATAGCCGGCTTCAGACCATCGGGCCAGCTTGGGCCAGGCTAACTTCGGGCCAAACTGGTGCTAATAGCCCGGGTCCACAAGCCTCACCTTTGCGTTCAGACTGTCAGGCCATTAGCCTCTCCGCATTACACCTCGACACGCCCTCGCTTGTGAAAACGTCACCATTACCACACCTTTTCAAGCAGGATAAGCAGAAAGTCGCGTAGGCTTTCCTATGCTGTGCTATAGAAGTCAGTCACCATTTATTGTCCGTTTGTATGTCACTTAGGCTAATATTCATTTCTATACAAACCAAGACGGTGGATTCCTAAAGAAACGCATGGCACAGACGTGTATCTAAATGAGTTATGTAACATAAATGACATTTTACCTGACTCGAAGAGCAGTAAACATTTGTAAGGCTGTACAATCCATTCTCGATGTCAGGTTCCTACGTCACAGTCCTCCGCCATATTGGAATTGGGGAAAGAACATCGTCTCCGCCATAGGAACCCATTCAATTTAGCGTCAAAAGGTAGTAGTCAAACTTTTAATTAACGTGTCATTTTTTAACTTTGAGTCATTATCTGGAGAGACTAAGGCCTGATATATACACAAATCGATGTCAGGTTCATGGCCGCAGCCAAATTGAAATGGGGGAAACAAAACATCTACGCCATGCAGCGCCATAGGAACCCATTCATTTTTTAGTGAAGATCCACCGGTCTTCACGTACCTCGTACGGGCATCTCGTATAATCCAAACCTACCTAATTCGATTTGTGTATATATCAGGCCTTAGTCTCTCCAGCTAATGACTCAAATTATAAAAATGACACGTTAATTAAAAGTTTGACTACTACCTTTTGACGCTAAATTGAATGGGTTCCTATGGCGGAGACGATGTTCTTTCCCCAATTCCAATATGGCGGAGGACTGTGACGTAGGAACCTGACATCGAGAATAGACAGTAAAATCCGCATGGAGCTCCAGTGGAATTTTAGTTTCACGACGATGCCACGAGTTCACAGCCTAACACCAAGCAGAATAGGCTAAAGAAAATATTTTGAAGCCAGTAGTAGACGCTCCTGCTAAGAACCAAACGGGACTTTGTTAAAATCCACAACTATATGGCTACTGGAAAATGTAAGGTTCATTTATTACATGTTATTTTGAAGCATTAACAAACAGAGTTATTTTAGAATTTCCGAACGAAAGGGGCTGGAGTGCGTGAGTGAAAATGTCAGGTTGTCCCGGCAACGCGATTTCCTGTTCTAAACAAACGACCTGCAATCATAGACCTAAAAGAAACTGCAATGGCATTTTCTATTGCCTCACCATGTTTCTTTCAAAATGAAAATAAATGAATTTTAAGCGGTGAAAATCACTACCATGTCCAGGCGTTTATGTATTCTTCTGGTGTACTAAAAGGAGAAGTTCGCGTTAGCATGAAAAACAAAGTTTATAATGTAACGTCAAGCTGGGCTAATCTATGCTACTATTTAAGGATATTTGGTCGTATCAATAGCAGGAAACACACTGGCAGGAATAGCCTAAATTAGAGGGACGCTATGTTAGTTAGTTATATTAGTTCACTTTTTACTGTGCTACATGGTGATCTCTGGACGGAGTTAGCCTACTGACAGGCAAATATCTATGTGGATGTAACGTTATGTCTAAATTCCATGTGCAATGTTTGTGGACTCCACACACAGCAACAGGTTGACTCCGCCTTCACCTTGACGCCGCCTCTGGCCCGACTGTAGTCCCGACTGGCCCAACGATTTTGTTGGGCCAGAAATCAGGGGCTAGTAGCCCCGATTTGGCCCGCAGTTAGCACCCGCCAAGAGGTGTGAAAGCAATTAGCCCGGGCACGGCCTGGCTAGCTCGGCTTTGGCCCGACGGTCTGAAAGGGGCTATTGGTGATAGTGGGCACCCTTGCCTTGTCCAGAGCCCCTTTAGGAAGAGCCGGTCCACTTTCTATTAACTCCATTGTACCGGATTTTTCCTGCAATCTGTTGAAATTCTGCTAGGGGCGCTGCCGAGCAAGTGATAAATGAATTGTGGTCTATGGAGCTAAGCGGCTAAAACTCGTTTTTTTCAGTTGACAACTTCATTTCTTAATGTACATTGTCGTAGTAGCTACCTGAGTATAGGTTTTCCACTGGAAATGAAATAAAAAGTCACTCATCTGTCCTTTCTGCTTTTCATAGGATGGGCCGCTTTCCGCGTAACATGCTAGCATTTAGCTCATGGATGCTGATTGGTCAGCGAGAAATTGCGACCGATTATGACCGTTGTAAAGCTGAACCAGGCTCCAGGGGCCGGATTCACAAAGCCTTCTTAAGAAAAAAAACTTTCTTAAGTAGCACTTTTTTCTTAACTGTGTTCATAAGACAAAATTTAAGAAGATTTGGTATTCATGAAGAAATTCTTATCTTTTCTTTAGTTTCATTACTTATAATTTTATATAATCATATACTGACCATTATGTTACCCAATATTGTTAATTTAAGATTGTTATACTATTTTTGAATATTAAATAAAACCTTTGACAATTTTAAAATTCTAAATATCTAGAATCTAAATATCTTTATCTTTCCTCTGAAGTATATCAAGAAGGCAGTCATAGTAATTTATTTAGACTATTTATTTGAGTAGGAAAAGTTACGGAAAACATTCATCTTTTTTTTAGATGGAAGTTCTTTGGGTAGCAGCTAGGGAGGAAAATCCACCAAGGCCACTGAGAGACAGAATGGATCCGCTTGTACTCCCGGATCAAATGTTAATTAGACAGTACAGTGCCTGACAAAAGTCTTGTCGCTTATCCATTTTGTAGAAACAACAGCTTATAACTTGACTTTTAATTAATCCATTGTTTTAAGAAATGGCTCAATAAATTTCGTTAACTGAAGAAAGATTGATCATTTAATGAACACAGAATGGTCAGATTTTGGCAAGACAAAAGTTTTGTCACCTTGTCATAATCAGCCTCACCTGAGATCAATAATTAATCAATCAATTAGTGGGTGTGTATAAAAAGAACCATAGCACACCAGGTCTTCACATCAACAGCAACTTGACCTCTGTCACATGCCTAAGAGTCACCCTAAGACCAAAGCTTTGATCATCAAGAGACTGAAGACCAAATCCACTGCTGAGGTGGCTGACACCTTCAATGTGTCTCAGCGTCAAGTACAAAGGATAAAAAACAGATTTGAAGAGACTGGAGATGTTTGACAGGCCCAGGTCCGGCAGACCCCGCAAGACAACTGCTCGGGAGGACCGTTTGTTGGCTCTAAAATCCAAGGCCAGCCCCTTTTCCACTGCAGCAGAGCTCCAACAGGTCTGGTCATGTAACGGTGCAAGAGGGCACAGATACTTTGACCCTTGTAACACACAAGCAATAAGACAGAGACAGTAGTATCATAAAATACAAACAGTTTATTAACAGAGTATAACAAGTAATTCACAACACATTCCAATCAATTGCCCCTATCCGTTCAGTCTTTTCCCTTAATTAGGTAAACTATGGTTTGTAATCTGGCGCCCCCTACTGTAAACACAATGTCACATAAATAGCTAGGCTCACTCCACACCAGTCCTACAATAGCCAACAATATTTAGAATAAATAGCACAGCAACCAAACCCACGATCAAAGCAGTATAAATAGTTCACTCAATGTGCAAAATTCAAGATTCAATCCATGCTATATCACTCCAAAATACAGGATACAATTGGACTAGTGCAAACATGCAATTTGAGCAATACGATATAAATAAACAGTCTGCAATTTGAGATATTCGACATGTGCAAATATGCAATTCCAATAACGTGATTAAATATCAAATAGCACAGCAACCAAACACACGGTCATAAGAATATATAAATAGTTCACTACGTGCAAAGTTAGCAATTCAATAAATATGATGGCACTCCAAAGTACGGGAAATACAATTCGACATGTGCAAATATACAATTCAAGCAAAGTGATTAAATATGTGCAAATACGCTCAGGGTGTATATAACTCGTAAGGTTGTCTATGTTAGAACAATTGCAAGTAGCCTAAACACCACGGACTTAAGGAAGTAGACGAGCAGCCACACACAGCTACCTAACTAAGGGGCGGAGGGGCAGAGGAGCGAGAGAGAGAGAACGAGAGAAGAGAGAGTAAAGTCAGTAGGCGAACTTCAGTCCACCACTCACGACCCAGCCCAGCCCAGAGTCACTGTAATCGCTGTAGAGTAGTGAGCGTTGCCAGCGGGGATACAGCGTAGCCGCGGCTTGAATCCCACCCTTGTATTCCAGGCCGGCGTCACGCTGAGCAGCTCCGAAGGAGGCGGACAATCGAGACTGCGGGTAGAGGAAGAGAATAATCCGTTCTAGGATAGAATACGCATTCAGCCCACACGCTCTCACCAGAGTACAGTTCGTACACTTTCCTTAACTGACGAGATTAGAGTGCGTTGAATAGTGTCGACTCGTCGTGCTGTTGTCCGCGTCTCGAAAGAGTTGTCGGTCGTCCTGGAGCCCTCTCTCCCGACGCAGGCGTTCATTGTCCTTTTATCCACGGCTTTGCCAATCCCGCAGCTCATCAGTGGAATTGGGTGCACCTGTGAACGGAGGTCCTCACACACCCACACGCAGGCTCAACCAGACACACAGAAAACAGCCAGTCCCACCCATATAAGTAATACATGTAAAATCAGTCCAGTGCATTCGCTACAGTCACCTCAAGTCCCTGTGTCAACCAGAACAGTTTGTCGAATTTTGTCTCGAAATGGCCTCCATGGTCGAATCAGTGCCCAGAAACCAGCACTAAGCAAAAAGCAAATAAAAAAACGTGTGGCATTTGCTAAGGCCCACAGCCTGCTAAAAGGATGGACGCTGGAAAAGTGGCAGAAGGTGGATTTCTCTGATGAATCCTCGGTTGAATTACATCACAGCCGCCGCAAATATTGCAGGAGACCAACTGGAGCCCGCATGGATCCGAAATTCACCCAGAAAACCGTTAAGTTTGGTGGTGGAAAAATCATGGTCTGGGGTTACATCCAGTATGGAGGTGTGCAAGAGATTTGCAGGGTGCAAGGCAATATCAATAGCCTAAAATATCAAGAAGTATTAACTACCTCTTACATTCCCAACCATAAAAGGGGTCAAATTTTGCAGCAGGATGGTGCTCCATCCCATACTTCGAGCTCTACAGCAAAGTTCCTCAAGGCGAAGAAGATCAAGGTGCTCCAGGACTGGCCAGCCCAGTCACCAGACATGAACATCATTGAGCATGTCTGGGGTAGAATGAAAGAGGAAGCATGGAAGATGAAACCAAAGAATCTTGATGAACTCTGGGAGGCATCTAAGACTGCATTCTTTGCTATTCCTGATGACTTCATCAATAAATTGTATGAATCGTTGCCGAACCGCATGGATGCAGTTCTTCAGGCTCATGGAAGTCATACAAGATATTAAATATGGATCTCACAGCACCACTACTTAATTCACTGATGTTGTGCAACATTTTTTTTGTATTTGAAGTAAATTATTTGTTCAGTTTTCACATACTCTATGTAGGCGACAAAACTTTTGTCTTGCCAAAATCTGACCATTCTGTGTTCATTAAATGATCAATCTTTTTTCAGTTAACGAAATTTATTGAAAATTTTACACATAATTTGGGAGGGTTGTAGCTTTCATATGAGCCATTTCTTAAAACAATGGATTAATTAAAAGTCAAGTTATAAGCTGTTGTTTCTACAAAATGGATAAGCGACAAGACTTTTGTCAGGCACTGTATAGGCTCCCTAGGCCTGCAATTATGTATCTGACAGATATGCTGTCAGATGACCTGAAAAGGGTCACAAGGCGCTCTTCACCACTACCAGTGGTATTACAGATTATGGCTGCCCTGAGATTTTTTGCCTCTGGGTCATTTCAAATGGTGGTAGGGGGCACCCTGGGTGTGAGCCAGTCCTCCATCAGCCGAGTGGTCAGAGATGTGACAAATGCACTATGTAGAAGAGCACAGCAGTTCATTAAGTTTCCAACAACAGATGTAGAATGCATCAGAACCAAGCAAAAGTTCTTTGAAATAGCAGGCTTTCCGAATGTATTGGGGGCCGTTGACGGGACACATATTGCTATCAAAGTATGATCAGGAACAAAATCCATATTCTTGTTAGTGTTGACCTATTATGCTTTGTTATGTTGTTTAAATAAATATATTGACTTGAATCTATATGTTATATTTGGGATTAATGTGCTAACCAACTTCTATTGATTTCCTAGGCACCAACTGATGAGGAGGATGGCTTTGTTAATAGGAAGAACTTCCACTCCATTAACACTCAGGTGATCTGCGATGCAACACTTAGGGTTACTGACCTTGTGGCAAGGTGGCCAGGCAGCACCCATGATTCCTTCATTTTGATGAATTCAGGAACAGGCATAAAATTCAATGAAGGACAAATGCCAGATGGATGGTTGTTAGGTGAGTTAGGTGATAAATAATTTAGACCACAAAAAAACACATACCCTGTATAATACTTCAATGATTAGCTTGACTACTTTTTCTACTACTGAAAGGTGATAGTGGCTATGCTCTCCGGCCATGGCTGATGACTCCAATCCTCCACCCAGCAACAGAGCCAGAACAACTCTACAGCCGTGCACAACGGAAAACCCGGAGTGTTGTGGAGAGGTGCATTGGGGTTGTGAAATCCAGATTTAAATGCATCGACCTCTCTGGTGGAGTACTTCAATACACCCCTGAAAAGGCGTGTAAAATCATCACCTGTGCCTTCATCCTACATAATATATGTATGACGTACCGGCTGCCCATTCCTGATGTTCCAGAGGACCACGAACCAGAGGGAGATGGCCCTGCCCCCGCCCCATGTAATAACGGCATTCAAGTCAGACAAGACCTTATAAGAAGGCGATTCACGTAAAAACATATATAGTAAACAGCACTTGGAGAGTTATACAAGCATTTCTTTTTTTTATTGTCATTATTTACTAATGCTCATTTGTGGTGCGTTCAAATTTGGCTTTGGCCAATAGCAGTCTCTCTCTCTCTCTACCATGAGAAGCTGCTCTTGCACCTTCCTCAAGTGCCTCACTTCCTCCAAAAGCTCCCTTTGGATGGAGATCATGTCCTCTGTGCCGGTTGTGACTGGCTGGAGGATGGTCTCGGATATCAGTTGAGACAGAGTAAGATCGTCACAAATCTGTAAGAACAAAAATAGTTCTCACGCGTATGCCGGTAAAGCGTGGAGGTGGATATCGACGCCATATTGCTTTTTCCCTAAACATTGTATTGTGTGTCTGATATCACTAGAGGGTAAAATGAAGTGTTCACATATGAGGACAACAGGTTTTTATTCAGAAAAAGTAAGCACAAGGTAAAGCAGAGCCTAAATGTAATGTCCTCATACGAGGACGCAGGGTCTCAGGAGGTTAAGACAGTTAACACAGATAGTACTACAGTGTCTGGGATACACACACATGCAGACACTCACATTCTTCTTTCACACACACTCGCTCACACACACACACAGCTACAGATGGTACGGGTTGAGAATGCTCCTTTCATTCCCGCACATCGGGACTCCCGAAGCATCGGGAGAACTGCAACCGCAAGGGGGCAACATAGACCGCCCGAGTTTTCGAATGTTTACAGCCTACCTTACAGCTCTCTCACTCGACGTAGCCTATAACTCAGTCAGTCCAGCAGAGATGCCAGAGCAACGTTTTGGTCAACGGAGAGGGAGAGAAATGCTCCGCATATCCGTCTCATTTAATCATTAAAATGAAAGTGATTGGCGAAATTAATCAAACGACGTTTCAATAAACCATTGTTGAAATGAATGAAAATGGTTTTAGAAACCTATAGGCCTATCAGAAGGACTATTTCCTTCAATTCAACCTGAAATAGGCTACTCGAAAGGCAACCTTAGATTAATTCATGAATTCATTACGGTTACAAGACCGCATTTCCGTGAATAGGCTATTATTGTCAACGTCAAGGCGAAGACGAAAGAGATGGACAAGATGGACATTTTGGCAACATTTACATGCTAGGAATACTTAGAAATGTGTAAGCTATTTTAAAACGGAGGCTTGTTCATTTTAACCGGCGACGTTTCAAGTACATTTCCCGAATAAAGCCTATTGAAGTTCACATCCAGCTGTGGCGCAAGTGGTTGATGCATAGGTATCGTATGCCAGCGACCGGGGTTCGAAACCTAGTCGAAGAACCTCTCCGGAACCCATCAAAACAAAATGAATCGGTTTATTAAAAGAAATGAAAGATTTCCTGTTTTGAGATTCTTTTTATGTTTGCTATGTCTGCTGAAAAGAAAAGTTAATATGTTAATTCGTGGTTCAGCGCGCGCTCACACACATTTTTACATTGACATAGTGTCGGGCTCAAGTGTCGTCCTCAGTGCCGCATAGGCTATAGGCTTTAATGTAGTGAACTGGTTAGACGAGTGTGGGGGAGGGGGAATGATCGCACAAGACAATAATGCTCTTCATGAAATGGATCTCACAGGCGGCTGTCTGTTTTTAAATGTAGCCTACTACACCACTTGCGAAATCGGACGTGGCACATAGCCTAATTATTAGGCTACTGGATAGCAAATCCATAGACTTTGTTCATCCTATATCCTTGGCGGAGATAATAATTAGGCATATCAAATTAAAAGCACACTACGACAGGTATACTTGTGTGATCACGCAACACAAGAGAGCATTTAGCGATGGGACAGTTGTGAATGAGTGCTTAACACCCTGGAGTCTAAATACCCCCGGGGGATTTGAAAAACTGTTCCAAACACACATCTCAATCTCTGCTTTTATCATATTATAGAGACACATTAGAAGCCTTTAATCAACTCGTTTTCAAATATATAGCCTATGTTTTAAGAGAATATGGCAATGATAATGGCACTTTCTAAAAACAATAAATTCGTAGGATTTGTCCTCTCACCTGCAGCAGGCCCATTCAAAAGCCCATCCACCTAATTTGCATTTGAAAGAGCCAATCACTAAAGTGACACATTTAGTCTAGCCTACTTTATTAGTTTTTTTTGACCCCTCTAATAAATTGCCTATAGTCCTACTACGATAATGGAGGAAGGGCTGCCTAAGTGTTCCCCCTAAGAGTTTTTTCATAAGATAAAATGTTTACTCTATTTAAGTTTAGGATTTGGTAGACAAGACAACCTCGGAAAAGTTCTTCAGATAAACAATGTTTTATTGAATTAAAGGAAAGAAAATGTATCGCCAGGGTTTCGGGGCTTGCGAAGGCATTCGTTGATCTTATCGATGCAGTCCTTGCGGCCACTTCTCCCCATCGTAGGAAACTTTCTGCTTAGTGTTGACAAAGGTCTTGACGTTGTGTGGCAGTGCTTGCTTGCCCTTCGATCCATCCCAGTTGGTGGTTTTGCACCAGGCTCTAGTGCTCCTTTGTGGTGATGGCTTTGAAGAGCAGGCATCCACCAGTGATGCGCGGGCTGATCCAAATCGAGCGCACCCGCGGTTATGGGTCAAGAAAAAATATTTTTAATGATATGCGGGTCATGTTTGGTCGGGTCGGTAAAAAAAATAAATTGTCATTTATATCGTACATAATTGTCTTTAGAAGAAAAAGACATAAGTTGCAGCATTCCCACTGAAACGCGATTCTATCCCCCACATTTTGTCACGAACATGTAGAAATGCACTTGTTGTTTCTGCGTAGACAGACCCTCGGCTACACTTGACATGCAGTTGTGTTCTGTTCTCAGAGCATATGCTTTCTCTGTCTATGATCTGCAGCTTTTATCTCGAACTGCTGGCCTCTACAGAAAGTGGCAGAATCGTCTACTGAGCAGCGAAGTTGCCGATGCAATGCGTGTTTCTCAAGTCTGATAATTTCCAGCAAGATCGAATGGTATTATGGAAAGAAAAATAAACTAAAAGTTTCCCAAATCAGGAAATATTTCTTAATTTAATGTCATCAAGGCATATAGCCTACAATTGGTATGAGCATGCAATATGTGCGTCCTTGCGCAACTTATAGGCCTAGTGGCTCGTTGGAAAGCCCCACGTCTGCTCTTCCCCACGTCGTGCAATAAAGGTTTCATCTCGCTGCAATTTATAATCGCGGAGCAAGGGACTTTTGGTCCATTGATGAAGACGTTAATAGAGTTTCTTAATAATATTCTATGCCTGCATTTCATGCTTGGGAGAGCTTCAAGGCATTCATGTGAGGAACGGCTGAAACAGAATTTGTATAGGAAAATCCTAGGCTAATTATGTTCAATGTTGAGTCAAACAGCCACATTTTTGGATGAATGCTGACACGGAACAAAAAAAAGGTAGACTAAATGCATGTTTCCCAAATTCTGAGCAATTATAGGCTATAGCCTATATAATTAGGCAATATAGGCTATATTATTGTTTTACATGCATATGAGATACCAATTTTGCATAGCTCAATGACGCTACGACTAAGTTAGACTAGGCTACTTTTTACAATAAGCGGGTCGGGAAGCGGGTCGGGTCCTGTATTTCAATATTTTTTTTTTGCGGTCCGAGTTGCGGTCGGGTTAGGCCTAGTTGTAAACGGCGGGGCGGGGCGGGGCGTTCAGACACGTACCCGCGCATCACTGGTATCTACCAACGTTGCCGCGACTCTGTTGGTGAATTCGAGCATGTTGTTCTAATCTGGGCCAACAGCAAGCAAAGTCACGTCATCGTGCTGAGAAGGAACTTGAATGCTGTTGTCGAATGTGGCAGAGAATACAGAAGAAGACTTTAACTATTACTTATATATTCTTATGACGAAACGCGAAGAATAAATACGAGGACTGACCATCTCGCCTCTCCGCGTTTCCCCCAATAGGCCTACCATGGCGACAAAGAAATAAATATGATTTGACATTTTAATGTTTGTAGCGCGCCAGTTTACCCAGTGTGTGTGCATTGAGTAGTTCCTTAAAATACGGAACAAAGAGCGTCCCGTAGGCTATCTGTTCAATACAGAAGAAGACTTTAACTATTACTTATATATTTCTTATAACGAAACGCGAAGAAAAAATACGAGGACTGACCATCTCGCCTCTCCGCGTTTCCCCCAATATCATGGCGACAAAGAGAAATACATATGATTTGACATTTTAATGTTTGTAGCGCGCCAGTTTACCCAGTGTGTGTGCATTGAGTAGTTCCTTAAAATACGGAACAAAGAGCGTCCCGTAGACTATCTGTTTAATACAGAAGAAGACTTTAACTATTAGGCTACTTATATATTTCTTATAACGAAACGCGAAGAAAAAATACGAGGACTGACCATCTCGCCTCTCCGCGTTTCCCCCAATATCATGGCGACAAAGAGAAATAAATATGATTTGACATTTTAATGTTTGTAGCGCGCCAGTTTACCCAGTGTGTGTGAATTGAGCAGTTCCTTAAAATACGGAACAAAGAGCGTCCTGTAGGCTATCTGTTTAATACAGAAGAAGACTTTAACTATTACTTATATATTTCTTATAACGAAACGCGAAGAACAAATACGAGGACTGACCATCTCGCCTCTCCGCGTTTCCCCCAATATCATGGCGACAAAGAGAAATAAATATGATTTGACATTTTAATGTTTGTAGCGCGCCAGTTTACCCAGTGTGTGTGCATTGAGTAGTTCCTTAAAATAGCCTACGGAACAAAGAGCGTCCCGTAGGCTATCTGTTTAATACGGAAGAAGACTTTAACTATTACTTATATATTTCTTATAACGCTGGCTGTAGGCGATTTCTATAACCATTTTCATTCATTTCAACAATGGTTCATTGAAGTGTCGTTTGAATAATTTCGCCAGTCATCACCTTCATTTTAATGATTCAGTGAGATTAAGGAGTCGACTATTGACGGATATGCGGTCTTCATCATTAAATGCAGTTGAAACTTTCTGCCACCTGGTGGTTGTTTGGGTACATTGCCTTAGCCTCGAAAAAAATCGGCTTGACGCACTGCGGGATCTCTTCGGGAGTCCCGCGGGAGAAGGTGCATTCTCAACCCGTACCCACTGTAAGGACTTTTGTTGGGCCTGTATTTCCTGTTCCTCTTTGTGATGACCCTGAGTGCTCCCGCAATGTGATGCATGCCACTGCAATGGCAACAACAACAGAGCCAAATGTAGCCTATGGTGTGGTAATCAGTGTCCGATAAACTTACATTTTGTTTAACTGGTTCAGTGTGAGGGAGCACAATGACTTCAGTGGCAGCTTCAGGTTGGTTGGGAATGGGGGTAACTTGAAGGACGACCATGGTATCTACAAAGAAACAGACAGGAAAATTGGGCCATTATACTGTAGGTAACCTAGTAGAATGCATAGTGGACTATAGCTACCAACCTTTAAACACAACTGCACAAAGCACTTTGCATGATGTACCGTAGCCATTTTGTACATCACTTAGTACTTTAGGTCATGTAGGCTACTGTCTATATTTGCACAATAACTGCATAAGGCACTTTGACTATGTACTGTAGCGAAATGTGAACAAACAACTGCACAAGTCAACATGGTCATGTACTGCTGCTGCTTAGGCCTTCTTGCCCTACCTGCCTTATACAGTATGTGTAATGTGTTTAGTGTATGCATTATGTGTTCAGTGTAAAGTCAGTCAGCATTGTCTGTACTGTTACAGTATGTACCGGTTTCCACTGTTTGTCCTACTGTACATGTACATGCATTAGCTATGTGTTGGTCCAAATGTAGGGACACACTTCTCTCTTAGACTGCAAATCTAGTTTACCCACAGGTACCAATAAAGTAGGCCTAACCTGAACCTGCAGACTCTGTGCATGGGATTATTAAATGTCATGCCAGTGTTTTTTTTTTTTATTAGCACTATCAAAGTATGACTAGTTGGACTGTGACATTAATTTTGCTAAAACCTACAAATATTACAGCAACCCACAAGCCAAAAACAGTTTTAATGGATCCCACCCTACTCTCTCTTCCACTCGCTTCCTGTCACCCTAAACTGTCCTGTCTGATTAAAGGGATATTCCGCCATTTGTGGAAATACGCTCATTTTCCACTTTCCCTCGAGCAAAACAATCGATATTTACCTTGTTCCCGTTCATCCAGCCATTCTGTGAGTCTGGCGATACAACTTTTAGCTTCAGCCTAGCATAGATCATTGAATCGGATTAGACCATTAGCTTCTCGCCTGCTAGCTTCATGTTTAAAAGTGACTAAGAATTCTGGTAATTTTCCCATTTAAAACGTGTCTCCTCTCAAGTTAGAAAGTGCAATAAGACCGACTGAAAATGAAACCTGGCGTTTTTCTAGGCTGATTTCACATGGAACTACACTCTCATCTGGCGTAATAATCAAGGCAACTTGCAGCTACTGGCACTACTACTGCTTGTTGTCTATGGGGACTATTTTCAGATGCTGCGTACGATATCACTGCGCCTATGGTACGTTTGCAAGTTGCCTTGATTATTACCCAGATGAGAGTGTAGTTCCATGTCAAATCAGCCTAGAAAAACGCCAGGTTTCATTTTCAGTCGGTCTTATTGCACTTTCTAACTTGAGAGGAGAGACGTTTTAAATGGGAAAATTGCCAGAATTCTTAGTCACTTTTAAACATGAAGCTAGCAGGCGAGAAGCTAATGGTCTAATCCGATTCAATGATCTATGCTAGGCTGAAGCTAAAAGTTGTATCGCCAGACTCACAGAATGGCTGGATGAACGGGAACAAGGTAAATATCGATTGTTTTGCTCGAGGGGAGGTGGAAAATGAGCGTATTTCCAAAAATGGCGGAATATCCCTTTAAAGGCATAAAAGCCCAAAAAATATCTTTTTTTAAAAAAGAAAGACTTTTTAGAACAATTGAGGGACTTAAAAAATCTAATACTCAGCCGTGTGTATTTTCTTTGACCCCCCTTTCGCATACAATATTCCGATTTCTACACAAAAAATTGTATCCAGAGAAAAGTGGATTTTAGGAGAAACTCTAGTTGCAGTACCATAGGCTAAGGAAGTATTTAGCGAGTGGTCGTTCTCCCCCTATTAGACATTCTCTGCTTTTACTCACTGACGCTGGAGTTGTCCACCTCTGCCTCTTGTCTGTCTAGTCCTTCCTCCTCCTCTGCCTCATCTTCTTCATCCTCCTCTCCCTTCTTAAAAAAAGGTCATGATAGAAATTATGAAAATGACTATGGTTGATGGACACTCACAGCCTGTGAAAGGGAGAATGGATTAATTAAACACCTTATCAGAATATTCAACTAATCTCCTCGTACAAACCATGATTATTTCTAAACTAGACTACTGTAATTCAGTTCTAGTTAGTCTACCTGCTTATACTGTTAGACCTCGGCAGATTATCCAGAAAGTATGCTTATGTTGAAACAAAGGGCTATATTTTGACAGTCTAAAACGCATGGTCACATGCTTCAGCTGTACCGCTCGCCTCTCGCCTAATCACTTCTAACATTCGTTAACAATTTGCAAATGATGGTCAATAATTACTCATTGTGAGATGTATTTCATAATATCTTTAATATAATTGTTTCTCATTGTAATCGGGTAATTTGTATGGATGTGCGCTGGTACAGATTACTGTGGATGAGAGAAAAGAAGAGTATTGTAGGCACCCTTGGTGCATTGCTCAATAAAATAGACAGGCATGGTGAAAAACTCTCACTCTCACAAAAACTGTATGACAGGAATAAGCTGTGTGTCATGATTATATGCTCAGTGCTGCACTTTAAGCTATCACGATTGAGCCCACAATGTTAAAGAGAACATTTGATGGCTTTTGCATTTACCAGAACAGGATAAGCCACTGAGTTCAAACAACCTGACTCGGAGCTCTTCAGATCAAGCAGTCTGGTGGGACTGTTGAAGGACTCAATGGTGCCTTTTGGAGTCACTGAGGGCCAGATGCACTAAGAAAGCGCTAATACCGAGGTTTTGTATGCGCAGAATGCGAACGCTGTGCTTTGCTATATTGCATGGAATTTACTAAGCTGTCATTTCATTACGTTGACAGCGTTTATCAACGCCCATCCCCGTCCCTCTACAACGCCAATTGCGTGTGCACAGCTGAATATAAGCGCAGTTGAACATTAAAAAGAATCAAAGTTTAGCGATCATACATGATGCAAAGATGTCAACGAGCAGTGATAGACAGGGTAGGCCTGTAGTTCTACTAATCTACTCAAAAAATACTTGAACTATTTACTAGACTATGGCTATGACTTAATACCTAGTCTAACAGATTGGGAATTGTAGGCTATATCGTGAAAGAGAAAATACAATATTAGACAGGCAAACAAAAGTTAAGGTTGCCTTTGACATGGTTCAATGAAGAAAACTGATGCTCTGAATATTGATTCAGTTGGCTCTAAAAGCTTATCTGATACACGGATTTAACCGCAATTTGGATTACATCTGCTTTGGCGGAATACTTAATTAATCGCTATTAGCACTTCCTCTCCCCTGTGCTTGCGTGGCACGGAATTGTCACGGAAAAGCGCAAATAGCCATTCTCAGCTCCCACGACAGGCAGTGTATTCTGCGCATGTTAGTAGGCCTACATACCTCCCCATGTTTTTACGTGCACGTTACACCTGAAATAGGCGCAAAAACGTTAGTACATCTGGCCCTGAGTGTTTGTTTGTCTATGTGAATCACGCCACTCCGCCCCGCATTGGCAATTATTTGCTAATATGTCTGTTTATGTCTTGATATCTGCCTGTGCAGTGCTTTGGGTTGCCACTTTGTGCGAATGTAGCAGGACTAGGTCCATGCCCCTTTTAATTAGCTTGGCAGTGCCCTTCTGAGTGGCTCTGGGCAATTGGAGGTGAGCCAATCAGTACGTGGGAGCGGCTTTTTAAAGTTTTAGCTTTTGTTTTGAAGGCTGACGTCCTAGCTACATTGTTAGCCAGACTCCAGCCTTCACCGTTCCCCGTATGGGCTTCTCCTCTGGCCGGTTCCGTGTGTCCGCCGACTTCTCGGAGTGCAGCTAGTCGCTGAGCACGGGCCTTATGACTGACCACATCTGAGCGATGTCGGGCGTAACAGGGAACGGCAACATCAAGGCGTCTTGGTCCCAGTTCCGACGAACGCTGCTGTTTTGTTTTGTTCTGTTTTGTGTTTGTGTTTGTTTCATTCCGTTTGTGAGTCGGCTGTGTTTAGCCACCACGAAGTCAGCCCTCATTGATTAACTGAAGTGACGACAGGTGTGCTGCGGTTTGCTCACGAGTGATTACGAATTCAGTTCGGTTATGGAGGCTAATTCCTTAGCTTGTTGCACTGCGTGTCATGATTTGTCACCATAAGCCTGCGTGAGTGATTGAGATGATTTCACTGTTTGCTGTGACAACTGAGTGCTGTGCATTGTAGTGCTGTGTATTCACGAGTGTCTCATTCCCTGAATAGCCACCATACTGACTTTAGCGAACTCACTCTGGAGAGTACTACGGCTGTTTAGCGAACCCACACTGGAGAATAATACTGACTTGAGCGAACCCACACTGGAGAGAACTCTCCCTATGTTCTTAATTGTAATAAAGAGTTTATTTTTGGACACACGCCTCTCTGGTTTTCCGTGACCCCGAACCTGTGTTGCCTGGTAAATTGTGATGCCTTAATCCAGGTTCTAAGAATTTATATTCTGAGGGGAAGGGCCTCAGATGGCGTAGTCGACATGTGTCAATTTAGCAAACCATCCACTTTGCCACACATACAAAAATGTGTACATAAAATTAATTGAAAAATGTCTGGGAAAAAATTGATCTAGAACAGAACATTCAAAATAATTTTACCCAGAAGGACCAGTGACCGATAGACGTCCTTGATCTTTACAAGAGCCTTAAGCTCCTCTTCTTTGACCGGCTTTAGCTCTGTTATTAGGTCAGCCTTCACCCGCTGGGGGCCTGGATGGCATAGCATCAACACTGGGGACAAGCCCACTTGGTGTAGTTGGTGGATCTGTAAAATGAAAATAAGTTGTGATAAATAAGTTGTGTTATGTTTTATGCACAAATGTACAAACGCTTGCAGATTTCTCTGCAGAGCTTCCCCTGCAGCTTCAGCGTGTATATTTTACAACACTCCACAATCGGTCAGTCTGCCTTTTCATGAGCATGATCGCAAGGCTGGAGACATTCTGCTTGTCAGTGCCACCGTCCCGGTGGCAACAAACTTGCATGCATGGTTTTTCCGCTCAGAGGCGCTAGGGGGAAGCGAGACAGCAGTCATTCAACCCGAAATAAGTCAAATAACCATTCCAATGACAATGATTAGTTAAGCCAAATTAAGCTATACCTTGCATAGTTCACCTTTAACACTAGAAGCGCCAAGCGCCGGTCATTTGACCGCTGACGCGTATTCCTAGAAGCGCCGTGTGGGTTTGACCTAGATATACCTAGAACTGCCGGGCTGCGGTCATTTGTCACCCAGAATTTTTACATGATCAAAAGCACACCGGTACAAGCTAGTTTAGAGCTATTTTGCGCTCACTTATGTGACAACACTGTTGTCTCGCGTTCGGCCATTTTTGTCCAGGCTGCTATTCTCTTTTCTCACAGCAGATGTCGCAAGGATTTCCTGTCAGTCGGGCATGAGAATAATATTTTACCATAAAACATATCGTTTATATATGTGCAATATGTATTATATATGTGCTTTATTTTAATAACTATTTTTCATTTACATGGCATAGTCTATGGAGGCGATTTACAGTGGTAAAATGCGAGTTTGTTTTGAAAATGTTGCGACGTTCTATTAGGCAGGCCTACATGTGTTAAACATATTTTCAGCTGAAATTCGTCCGTCGTAGCCTATGTATGTACGTAGGGCGCGTATGCCTACGTACATTCATAGTTGTATATCTTATCTTGTATTTGCATGGAGTGAGATAGCTGTCAATATATTCGTGTCATAGATTTGATGCAGGTTCGTATTTGTCTGTAGGCCTAGTCGTGCATAAAATAAATATTTGTGAGTTCTCAAATGAGTCCAGTCGTGCATAAAATAGGCTATATTGTGTGTATTTTATCCATCAGAATACGGATGGGAAAAAACGAATTCAAAAAGTACAAGTAGCCTAGGCTACGAAATCAAACTTTACAGGTAGGCTTTCATTTCTGAGTAGGCCTACGACTTCGCACAAATGACTGAACTGTCAAAATACGTCATCGCCACACAACCACTCTCATTGTCGTTGGTGGATGTAAAGAGCAACACCAGCACGGCCCTCTTTTATACTCCAGATTTTGCTGAGAGCAAAACTGAGACATTACTTGTTTGCTAGACTCACTGAGTTACGTCACAAGTTGATTTAAACAGCAAGTGGCGTAGCGGTAACTTCCCTGGCTACGACGCAGAAGACCCGTGTTCACATCCCGGCAGGGACGTAATATTATAGTTCATAGACTGAATACACTGACCTATTTTGAACGTCGACGAATAATTATTTTTTGTTAATGTTTTTTAATAACTCTCTGAAATTTGTTTACCATTAACGAAAAATAATTTCGCCAGCCAATAATTTTCTAAGGCAAATTGAGCCGCCATCTGACAAACTTTGGCTAAGCCAGTTAGACTTTTTGCATCTAAAAATAATTATATCAGAGACACACGCGAAAAATAAACGCGAGCCTAAACGATTCCCACTGGATACACCATATCAGTAGGCCTATTGTGCTCGTTGCTACGATAGGCTACACAGGACTCCGTTGCATGTTCTGTAGACATGAAGTGGCAACTAAAGCCATCATCAGCCATGAAAACTTCAGCCAGCCGTTATTCTCAAAGCAAATGGCTTCGGGGTCTATAGGCTACATAACACACATTGCAAACATAGCCTATTTGAAACCGATCATTCCCCCTCCCCCATACACGTCTAACCAGTTCATGGAGGGGGATGGGGGTCGTTTTGCTACGTGTGGACATGATCTTAGGCTACAGACATCACTGTGGCATTAGCAAATGCCTCCCCACCCCCACTGCATGGCTGTAGGCTGGCTGTTTGTTGTTTACATGCAACTCGTGGAAGAATGCGCAATCATGTTTCATCGTATATGCGCGTTTTAGAATGTTCGAATTCGCCAGCGTGCGTGTAGGCCTAGTTGTGTGAATAGAAAAGAATAGAATATACTTCATTGATGCCTTGCTCAAAAGTAGCCTACTTCTGCCATAACTTACACAGGTCGGGGATCGAACCAGCAACTCTTGGGCTTAAGGGCTGAAGCTCTAACCACTATGCTACGGCTTTGTCACTTCATGAGGTTAATCTGTATCTCAATCCATAATCACGAATTCACATAGAAGTTATCTTAAATTGTAGAAACAATAGACCTATAGCTGTTTTTCAGCAGACATCGAAACATAGCCTACACATTCGCAAAACGGAGAATATCTTTTTCACTCATCATTTTTAATTAGCCTACTTCTCGCGCCTATGCCTGCTCAGCATTTCTGCTCTCTCTATCTCCCTCCCTCCGAGGTAGCTAGACCCTAGATGCTTCTCCCTAAATGAATGAACATTGTCTTAGAAAGTAGCCGCGGTAGCCTGTAAAATGCGGCATGAAATCCTGGCTACTGTGTAATTGAAACCAGACTAGGTTAGGCTCTTTGTTCGGTCCGGTCATTTTCGGCGGCGCGAACATAGCTACCTATTAAATGAATAGAAGTGTATTTGGGGAGTGAATTAGAACTAGCCACCCATTCATTTTAGAGTTTAGATTATCTGCCCAAACCCGAACTGCGGGTTACGGATCTCGAGATCCAACAACACCGGTGTTGGGTCGACATTTTTCATCCTTCCCCTCCCGTCGGGTCAGGCTCCTAATCACAGAACGCGTATGCCTCCGTTTTAAAATGGCCAAGATTTCTAAGTAGGCTATTACTAATTAATATTAAAAATGAAATACTATGAAAAAGTTGAAAGTCAAGTTTGCTCAAGGTTTGTTCAAGAACTCCTCCAGAGTTTTTTCCTCAAACAACACAAATCAACACAAATAAATGAACAGATAACTCAAACGTGCTGTAGGCCTATGTCATAATGAAACAACCACAGACAACACAGTCTGACAAATGTATTCAAACGATTTGATTCGTGCACGAAGCGCCATCTAGCTGTCATTATGTGTAAGTAACAGCCTCCCAGTCTAAGGACTCAGCGGTCTTTTGACCGCCTCGCCGCGCTTTAAGTAGTTCACAACAGCACGGCGCTTCTAGTAGGTCGTCAAAGCGGTCAAATGACCGGGGCGCGGCGCTTCTAGGTATAAGTGGGTCAGAGGGGCGCGGCGCTTCTAGTGTTAAAAAGGGATCTTGCTCAGCTTTGTTTGGTCTTTGTTTATTTTGGCTGAGCTAAGAAGGCTTTTGATAATGATTTCCAAAATCAACGTTTGTAAATAATTCCATATGCATGACACATTAGCTTATTTCAAAATAGGAGCAGCCCACTTAAGGCTGGCTTACATTGCACGATTTTGGCCTGTTTTAACAGTCGGCGACTAAATTTCCAAAATCGGGCGGAAATCTTGAGAGTTGTGCTAGAATCGCAGCGCGCTCCCGTCATCTAAATCGTTTAGTGTAAGGTGCCAATCTTAGCGGTTTTAAGTCCGTCGGAGGCAGTCTTTCTCTAGTTTTGCCGTTACGACAATTATCGGAAGTCTTTTCAGTCGTGGCTCATGCAAATAGTGACGTGAACATTAAAAACCAATAGTAACCTCTCGCGAACACGAAAACAGGAAGGGGCAAAATAGGCGACAGCTGTAGCCTATATGATTATTTGTTATTTCATTTCTTATAATTTATTAGTCGGCTATTCTACGAGACAGAACAACTCTATATCTGTTAGTGATGTCACACATCAAACAATGCTGCAGAAACGCGAAAAAAATACTTTGATATGAGGCTATCATGTGATTTCCTGTTAATGATGACGTGTAGCCTATTGCACGATGGAAATAATTTGAAGGAATCTAGCAGCAGTCTTGTAAATAGTGACCCACAGTCTTTGCAAAATCCTAATCTGAGACTGGCCTGTGACTAGACTGTGACTAAAAACTCAATGAATTGTCTTTAGATGTGAGAGGGTCTGAGACTGTAGTCTTTCAAAAATCTTTTCCAAATCTTTGCAAAGTCTGGCAATGTAAGGTAGGCTTTACCTTGTCGACTATGTCTGCAACTATGTCAGATACAATTCAATTTCAGGGGGCGCTGTAGGCTATGCCTATTGCCACTTCGGCATTGGGTGGGCGTAGAAGAAGAGTGAACAACGCTAGGGGCCAGTATTGCGCGGCCCGCCCTAACGCCCTATATTGGGCGTTGCGAAATTCATTAATTAACTCATAATTAGGCTACTTGTCAAAGAGATCATCGGTTGCAGCATGAACTTGAATAGGCTACCTGTGTGATAGAAGGATGAAGATGGAGACGGTAGAGAAGCTGGAGATGCGTGAAGTTAAAATGAATTTTCTTGAATTTCCCCTTGGGGATCAATAAAGTAGGCTACAGCCTACTGTATCTATCTATCTATCTATCTATCTGTCTATCTATCTATGAATCTATCTAAATAGGCCCAATTAAGACTCTAGAAGCGAATAGCCTAATATTTGGAAAAGGTTCACAGATGTGGCAGTAGCCTAGTGTAGGCCTAAGTTATGTTCTATCTAGCCTACTTTTTGCGAAGCTATTTAAAAGTAGCCTATGACAGCCAGAAAACAGGCACGACATGACGCACAAATGCAACGGAGTGACTTAAGTGCAATTCTCAGACCTCAAGCAAGCAATATTGCTTTACACTGACATAGACTTAAGCCTGAGGAAGAGCTTTGGCTCGAAACGTTGCTTCATTAAGAGCTATAGGCTACTTTTATTTTCTTTTTTGTATGGCTTACGGCTCTTGATCCTGCACCAGGGCAAAATTAACATAGGATGTGCGAGGATATTCAACTTGTATTTACACTGACATGGACTAGGCAGAAGAATTAATGAAATCGCTCAGTAAATTAATAGCCTGCTGATACCAGCTTACCGGTTTCCACGTTAAACGTTCAGCCTAGGCGTGGTCATGGGTTAAGGGCACTTTAACTAATAAAATGTATGGCAGTCTAAGACTCCGCACAGACATATGTCGGCCTGGGCCATGCCATGGTAGGTTCGCACATTGATACGTTTTGATCAGCAATAGGCTATTTCTCTTGCCTGCCTTGCTGCCTTCACAATATTTCCTCCGGAATACAAATTTAGGCTATATAATTAAAAAGCATAGGCTACTTGCGATGTTATTCTCTATTCTCTCTCCCGTGCAAACATGTTCTAGCAGCCAATGCCTAGATGTTTAGTTCTACATAACGTTTCGCAAATAAATTCGTTTGTTTTGCAAAACACAATGTCGGTAAAGCACTAAATAGGCTACAGCTTTATGTAATATATATTTCTTGACACACTGAAATCATCAATGCAATCTCTGAAAAATGCATTGCCTGTTGACTGGGCCGGGATTGGGAAATAAAAATCACCAGAACCCGATCCTCGTCAAAACCGACCGCTCGGCTACTTTAGTAAACGGCTTTACGAATTAACGTGTACTGTGTTTTCGTACACATATGTACTACATTGGTTTTGAGATCAGGCTGGAAGCAGGGATGAGATGAATTCAACTGCAAAATGAGAACACAGAAGAGAACAAAAAACAAGAAAAATATGAAATGTGCAGGTCTTTGATTCACTATGTCCCTTACATAATGAATACTTATAAAGATATGTGATGTGTCTGTAACAACACTTACCATGTCAGACTGTATAAGGAAGAGAAGGGGGGACTAAAGTAGCAATGGCAAGAGGTGGGGGGCTTAGGCGGGGATGGAAGGGCAGAACTGTTGGGCAGAGGAGGATTCACCTGCAAAATGAGAACATAAAAGAGAAACACAAGCATAAAAGAGAAACAAAAATATAAACATAAAGCACCAAAAAACAACATTATGGTAACTGGTTCACTATGTCCTGATACATAAAGTCAAGTGATATGTGTGTCACTAACAATACTTACCATTTCAGACTGTAGACTGCATTCAACAAGAAAGTATTTTTTACGTCGCTGGATGGCTTGTCAGAGTCATACAAGAACAAGACATCATAAAGGGTTGTTCTCGGTGTGAGACACTGCTTGTGGGCACAGTGCAACATGACCACACATACGCTGTGCCAGAACATCCTTTCTATGATTACAAGCGGTACACCACCACCGCCAGGCTCACAAAGCCGTCCGAGGAATTTGCAACCTCTGTGAATGCCTTAGAGGAGGAATTTTGGCAGCATATTCATGCTCTTTGGCCACAGACCAACCTGACCAGCCAGATGAGGGCCACCCTGCACAGCCTGGGAGCCTTCAACAACTTCCATCATAACCACCCAGAGCATGCTCAGCTGATTGAAACCATCGCCATCACCAAATTTGTTATGTGCAGGGCTGGTGCTGAGATAAGAGAAAGAAATCAAAAACTGCACATAAAGCAACATTCGAAAGTTGCAGAACGCAAGCTGTCGGCTTTCACAGCCTGACCTGTGACAGCTGACACAGCGTAGGTTTTCCTACACAAAACAATAATAAAGTGTAGGTGTGTAAACAGCTTGTGTGTATGTGTAAGTGAAATCTCTATGAAATATATATATATATATATATATATATATTTACTACTTATTAGTGCATTTACTTTAACTATTCTGTACATAGTAGAGCCATAGAGTACCATAACACAATGTAGAGAGGCTGTTGTCTTCTACATGATGCAAAGCCCTTCACATGTGAAACTGATTGTAGACCCATTTGTTTTCTATGCTTGCCCCATTTGACTACCCTTATGAAACAGAAGTATATTGCAATATACTAGAACTTATACTGCAATACATTAGAAAAGATATCTCAATATATGAGAAACATCCTCACATATTTAAAAATATATAGCAAGATATTGATGGACAACCTGTTACTATAAATTGATCCATATATTTTAAAATACATTACGGGCAAAACTAAACTGTATACCATTATTCCAAGTATTTTTTGAAACTAAGTATTTTTTTAGTTCAACAAGTATATTTTGCATGACATTCATTGTAGGCTACTTAATATTATAAAGCCATATTAGGGGGACCATATATGGCAATGTATTGATTCAAATATTCAAATTATCATAACAGCAAAAAATAAAAACTACTTTTTTTCTCTTTAAGTTCACCTTAACATTTCATCATCACATGACATTTCAAATTTCAGTCCTCCACACATGGGGGTATAGCCTACATACACTGTAAACATTTGTACTAGCAATTGTTGGTTTAAAATACATTTTAGAGTTTTTTTTTTTACTTAGAAGCATGAGCTTCCACTTACAATGAACAAAACCAAGTCTACCTAACACACTTGTCTCCATAATGACCTCACGAGAATTTTAAAATCAAAGTATCAAAGATTTCTGAGTTGTTAGTAATTCAGCCCCACAGGCATGCACGTTGTAGTTCTCTACGGGGTTACCGTACCTCTGAGCAGGGGCCTACGTGTGACAAGTTAAACTCGGTTCAACTGTGGACATGCCTTTTCATGCCCGTGGATTTTGCTGGTTGCCTCGCAGTGGACATAGCGCCTTGTCTTTTTTGGTAAGTGGTGTTTATATTGATAATATAAGACTGATGAATGCTATGCGTGAATTCTATTGTGTATTTGAACGTGAAGGATTCAGTTAGTTTGAACGTTTATCATCTCAGACAAATGTTAGAAAAGTTGGCATTGTCAGCGTTGTTGTAAACGTTAGCTTCGCTAGTCACGTTTGCCACGTTAGCTAACAACAGCAATTTAACACGTTAAGATGCATTTATAGATGGGTTTTGCTGCATTGGCCATCTTTGTAGAATTTCTAAAATAATTACGCTACGTACTCTAAATTATGCACAACCGTTAAATGTGCTTTAGTGGGGAGCATGGTATTGTGGAGATGGATCTTCAAGTGGAAGAAATGATAGTAACGTTAGCTAGCTAGTTACATGTTAAATTGGGTGACTGGTAATGTTTGCATGCAGTAACCCGTGTGCTCGACAACGGCCGTGAGGAGGCTCCTTTCACTTCAGTTTAGCTAAGACATGGGTGCATCAGGCATAGAGCTTTGTAATGAGTTAGAGCTGTGAAGGGAACTCCAAACTGTATATAGTTTGCCTAACAAACTTGCCATAGTCAGCCATCCTCCCTTCAAGCCAAATTCAACCTGGCTTCAGTTTTATTATCATCTACATTGATAATATTGCTATCTGTACACTACATAGTAAAATAATGAAATTGAATAAGTCATTATAATATTACATTAAATACTATCAAGAATATCACAGTTGTTGACTAATAACACTACATTTTTTACATTTGATTTGACGTTCATAAGTCATGATAATAATTAAACATAATCATACTATTATTACAAGACACAATTGTAGACAAACTTTAGATTCAAGCTTTTTGTAAACGTAGTTTACCAGTTATAGCTTACTAGATGTGCAGTGAAGACATGATTTTTTGCCCACTAAAAGTTACTAGATGTGCAGTGCAGACATGATTTTTTCCCCACTAAAAGTTAAAATGTGTGTGTTTACTAAAAATGTGTTATCTTTTGTGTCTCTTGTTTTTCTGTGTTATAGAAGTGGATTGCATGCATTGCAAATTCTGCAAATTTGAGACTTCTTCTGAAGAGTTGCTGCTGAAACATTGTCGCCTCCATCACAAAGGTGATAACTGTGACGGTGTGACCCTAAAAAACAAATACAACATGGACCACATAAAGCCATACAGGAGGAGCCAAACAGTCACATCTCCACCACCAGCAGCTGCCACAGCTCCACCAACACCACCACCAGCATCTGCCACAGCTCTACAAACTACAAACCTTTGTGGGCTAGGCTGTTGTGGACTGGCTCATTTATCATCTATCCAGGAAGAATATGAGGTCGATGAGGAGGTTATTTATTGTTATCATCTAGTCAACACAGATCCTTAAAGGTATACTATGCAATGTTTTTCAGTTAATCAATTCGTTTCATACTGTTATATATGATTAAATGAGTCAATACCGGTCAAACTATTTTTTACGGCCGCCCTAGATCCACGCTTGCAACTTCAGGAATCCTCAGGCACGCACCCATGGACCAGGAAGTCTCATGTGAAGTCTCGATCATGCTCATGAAAAGGCAGACTGACCGATTGAGGACTTTTGTAAAATATACACGCTAAAGCTCGGGGGAAGCTCTGCAGAGAAATATGCAAACATAAAACGAGAGAAAACGAAAAGCGAAAGCGAAACCGGTGTTGCAATCGCCAATCCTGCAGTTTACCTTTAACTACAAAAGCACTCTAATGCTGCATACTGCTGATTTGACATGGAACTACACTCTCATCTGGCGTAATAATCAAGGCAACTTGCAAACGTACCATAGGCGCAGTGATATCTTACGCAGCATCTGAAAATAGTCCCCATAGACAACAAGCAGTAGTAGTGCCAGTAGCTGCAAGTTGCCTTGATTATTACGCCAGATGAGAGTGTAGTTCCATGTCAAATCAGCCTAGAAAAACGCCAGGTTTCATTTTCAGTTGGTCTTATTGCACTTTCTAACTTGAGAGGAGACACGTTTTAAATGGGAAAATTACCAGAAATCTTAGTCACTTTTAAACATGAAGCTAGCAGGCGAGAAGCTAATGGTCTAATCCGATTCAATGATCTATGCTAGGCTGAAGCTAAAAGTTGTATCGTCAGACTCACGGAATGGCTGGATGAACGGGAACAAGGTAAATATCGATTGTTTTGCTCGAGGGAAGGTGGAAAATGAGCGTATTTCCAAAAATGGCGGAATATCCCTTTAAGAAAAATTCGATTACAGAACAACCTTTCCTAAATCAATTTTCCTATCCTAGCTTAAGTTAAGAAAAGTGTATTACAGAAGCAACCTAACCTGAAAAATCTTAAATAAACTTTCCTAACTTTAGGATAACCCATGTGTTGTCTTAACTGTCACCAGCTGTCACTTTGGCTAGCACTACTTGGCTAATTAGTAACATAGATCACAATGGTGTATTTTGTTTTTTTTTGTTACAACGACGGAATCGTCGTGATCACAGGAACCTATTCATGGGTTTCATCAGGTCTCTTTCCACAGGTGTATCAATCAAGCACCATGCAGTCTGCATTGATAATCAAGGTGTTGATTTTATTCACCTGTGGAGAGGGACCGGATGAAACCCATGAATATGCCGAACGGCTACTGTCTGACCCAAACGACGTGTTAAAGTTTGATGACAAAACGTTAATAAGCCGGTATCGGTTACCCCGGGCCATGATATTACAGCTAGCCGATCAACTCCGCCCAGCTTTGGAGAGGCCTACCCGTCATCACGGAGCTCTCCCGGTAGTGGTATAGTTAATGAATGTGCTTCGCTTCTTTGCAAAAGGTGATTTTCAAAGCAAAGTGGCAGACTTAGCAAAGAAATCTTAGCCGGCTATGTCCAGAAATTTAACAGAAGTGGCAACTGCAATAAGGCTGTAGGAATCTAGGTGTTTGGACTTTTTGGACTTCTTTTTCTTCTGGTCCTCTTCATCAGAGGTAATCAGAGGTCCAGAAGAAGAGGATGGGTCAGGAGAACTTGATGATATGAAGTGGGTCATAGTCTTGCTGGAACCTGTGAAAATGTGTGGAGTGCACAAGCATGGAGTAAACAAATCTTAAATACTTGAAACAATTGTCCAGGTTGATGGTGTAGTAACCCTCTGCAATTGATTATCTGAGAGCACGGGCGCCACTTGAAATGTTGGGCCCCACAAACATCTATTATAATATTAAAATATTCTCCCTCCCACTATCTACTGTTGCCATGACCCCTCTCTTCTAGAACAGTACAGTAGCAATGTGCAAGTAAAATGGAAGCCGGACTCCTTATTTTGTCATTCATTAACAATTTTACATGCTAAAACACAGAATTTTCACTGGATTTTGGTTCCTTGTGTCCTCCCTTCAGTTGTTCCACCAGAAAGTCTTTGTCCCTTTTTAATTCCACGTTTGCCTCCTCGAGGTGTTTTTAATGCACTCTTCAAGGTGACAAATTTTCTGTTCTGCCAATTTGTTGTCCTCTCTCATTTTCGATGACTGCATCATGCCAGTTGGTGACCCTACACATTTGGGGGATAAATACACAAAATGTATTAATTCTATAAAACTCATGTTGACTGCATGCTTCATTACTGCATTATCACCATTTATTGGCTGACAGTGTGTTTATAGAATGCAGAAGATCTGGTTTTAAAAATATCACCATTCCAATGTTACCCCTGAACGGTCGGCCATTCCACCGGTGGGATTTTTGGGTCTGTTCCAAACACACGTTTGACACTGCGGGTGGTTTTAATCCTAGAAACATGTAGGTGGCACCACAAGAAAACTTGAATCTTCTAGTTTTTTTTTTAAAAGTATTTTTTGGGCTTTTATGCCTTTAATGATAGGACAGTAGAGAGAGACAGGAAGTGAGTGGGAGAGAGTGTCGGGGTGGGATCCCATGTGGGATCCGGAAAGGACCACGGGGACCAGTTGCGCCACGGCTAGTCTTCTAGTTTTTGAAATATATATGTTATTACTATTATTATAGATGCCGATTTGTAGGATAATAATAAGGAATTAAAGCATTCTCAACAGTTCAGGCAGGATTTCTGTGGACGCAGACACGTCTATCACCATTCAGATGCTAAGCTCACGGGCAATTGAAAGTGTCATTGGCTTTTGAATGGTAAGAATACGCCCAATTGACCCTTCCAGAAGTCCCGCCCTCCATAGTTACTGTTGCTACGCCTGTCAAACTTTCGCACCTTGCCCGTCTATTACAATGGAGGAGACACGGGATTTTTTAAACAAATGTAATTTACAAAGACATCGCACCACACTGAAAGCTCATATTTGGTCACTAGCGAGCCACATCTGTCCTCTGTCAACTACAGTTGCATTTTCAGCTCTGAACAAAACCGTTCATGAGTTATTTAAGCAAAAGTCGAAGGTACGCGTTGTTTTCGATGGTTCCTCCAGGCTAGTACGAATGAAACGGGCGGGGGACAAAACTAGCATAACGTTTTAAGCTATACTTCCATAACGTCAATATTTGACAATATAACATGATTGGTACTTCAACTAGGTATTATTTTAGACAGAATTGCTGACGGGCTATACATACGTCTCGTTGAATGTCTGTTAAGAACTTTTTGCCGCCATCGTGAAACGTATCTCGCGGTTATGGAAATATCACGCAATATGCAAAATTTAAAGTTAGAAAAATACGTATTTCAAACTATATCATGTCTTTATAGTTCAACATGTTATTTCACCGTGATTTCACGTGTTTGGGGGCACCACACATCCAAATAAATGCCCTTAATGGCCCAAAGGCTATGCAGTCTCCATAGGTTAACATGGCAAAAACTCGAAAGCTTGCCAGGCCTTGCTTGCCTAGTTACGGGTTGCTAAGCCACGATTGGCCTGTGGCGGTTTTAGGGCGTGGCTCTGGAAGGGTCAATTTCACTGGCCACGTGTCTCTTGTTTACTCACTGAGAAAGCCTAAGGAGACTAGCTTTATATTATAACGTCTGCTAAATAATTATAACCATAACTAGGTCTCAGGAAAATCGCTGTCAGAAAAATACGAGTCAGATGAAAAAGTCTTAAATGAAAAAAGATAAGAAGCTGAAAAATATCATGCGTCATCACGACATTACACGTCATCAAAATGCGACCGCGGCTGTAGACTACTGTGAGAGCGGGGCAAAGAAGCAAGGAAAAGACGATGATACAACAGAACGGTGAGTTTATACATTTATTTTGTTAGTGGCATGTTGGCGCTTGGATAGAGAGTCCAGAATGAATTTAATCGAGTCAGTACCTTTCCGGAAATGTTAGTAAAGTGTTGTGGAAGCGTTGCGCAGCTGCCGCAGCGACATTTCCGGGAGGTACTGACTCGATTAAATTCATTCTGGACTCTCTATCCGACCACATAAAGACGTGGGGATACTTCGGTTTGGCTTTAGGGACCCTCTACTCACTACCACGTAAGTGTAGTGTTGTTTGGAACAGTAGAAGAGGTATACAAATAGCGTTTTGTAGTGGCGAAAGGACCTGCCCCGGTCACTTACAGGCTAACGAGTTTTGGCTAAAAACGGTGAACTCGAACTTTCTCAAAATACATCCGAATGACATGATTTTGGTGTCAACTCAACGTATGTACTCCCAATAGTCCGAAAAATTTATCTAAAGTGCATTTCACTCCGGATTATCCCTTTAACGGCAGACGCTAACAGAAAATCAAGCGATAGACACGAAACTTTGACAAATGAATTAAAACTCTGAATATATACAATTTAACATCTGTAATATAGCTCATCAACGTTTCAACCCAAATAACATTGTAGCGGTGGTTTTGATGAGTGTGTTTCAAGACGGTTTTGGCCAGGTTTTTTACCCAACCCCGGATGACTCTGGACAGCTCGACAAAAGATCGGAACTCCTCAGCGTAATTGCAAGACACTAGATGGCGAGCCTACCCACGGAAATCTAACTGAAAGAACGGAACTGAAACAACATACGGTTTGATCTCAACTCACCTTAATCACACTGGAGCTTTAGTATAGTTAAAGTACTGCAACACAGATATTTAAGGCCTTTGAATAGAATATATAAACAAGAAACAAATAGTTGGAAAATAGCTAAAGCAACTGTTCCTAAAACAAACTATTTAGATAACAGACCGGTCTCAAAAGATAACTAGAACAAACTCATATTTAAACGTATTTAAATCCATTTAATCTAGATATCCAACTAGATTCAACTGAAGGCATTCATTACATATTGCACTGTGAATATTTATTGATCTATTTATCGATCTATTTATCACTCCACCTGAGTGCCGAATATTTTTTCTTTTTTTGTTTTGAGTGGTTTTCCTTGTCAAGGCGTCTTTTTCTGCCTCCTGGGGTTGGCCTCACTGGCTCATCGGCGCCATCAAACGTGTTTAAACTCATTTCATTCATTTTCTAGCCTACCTGAACGGAGCAGGGGACCACAGCAAAAAGTAAACTTTATCTCAGAGCGTCACGACGTTCGAAATGCTCCCGAATTCTGATTGGTCAACAGTACATATAACGTTTTGGCCAGAAATGGGTTCGGCGCTTATCGCGATTTGGACAGAAACGGCTTCTTGCAGTACATTTTAAACAAGGAAATATAGCGATTTGGCATGAAATGTTGATGGAGCAGTGAGAAGGTTCAGTGCACAACAAAATGCTGTATCAAACTAATTTTTTTTTTAAAATGGCGTTTATTGCGTTTTGGAAAAGAGCTCTTCATATAGAGCTATGAGGTCGGCAACAGCCTGCGTATGGAGAAGGAAGGCCTTGAACACAGCCTGATCTTCTTAGAACGCAGAGGCATGGTAATCCGAAAGATAATTACAGACCGGCATATGTCCGTCCAGAAACTTCTGATATGAGAGAGACCCACCCTCATATTGCCCACTATAATGATCCATGGCACATCGGGAAGGGTAATCTATTTATGTACTTATTTATTTGTTTATGCGGATACACACAGACTGCTATAATGACATGTTTGCAATGATGTGTAATTGTTTTTTTCTAATCATATGTCAAGGCTTGGCCAAGAAGATTGATGCCTTGGTAAAGGAAAAGCACTGCCAAGAGGTGGGCCTCTGGAGGAGAGGTGTGGTGAACCACCTGTATTGGTCAGCATCCTCCTCATCCTCTGGTGAGGAGATTGTGGCCAAGTGGAAGGCTGTGGCGAACCATTTTCAAGACATCCACACTCACGACTCAGACCTCTTCCCCCAGTGCTTACACCCACCTCTGGTCGGTGACCAAGCCAGGCAGTGGCTGCGACCAAGTCAGTATACAGTATGATGGAAATTATTGTTGGTTGACTTCCTAAAATACAGTATAAGTTAATGTCTGTATGTAGCTATCATTTTAAAGACAAGTATGCAGGCCATAGGATTAAACAACATGCAAAACAAACACAATTGTTTGAGCAGTTACGCCTGCATGTGAGAAGCTGTCTGCTGTGGTCCTTGTCCCAGTGCTGATTAAGCCTACCTTACATTGACAGACTTTGCAAAGATTTGGAAAAGATTTTTGAAAGACTACAGTCTCAGACCCTCTCACATCTAAAGACAATTCATTGAGTTTTAAGTCACAGTCTAGTCACAGGCCAGCCTCAGATTAGGATTTTGCAAAGACTGTGGGTCACTATTTACAAGACTGCTGCTAGCATTCCTTCAAATTATTTCCATCGTGCACTAGGCTACACGTCATCATCACAGGAACTCACATGATGGCCTACTCATATCAAAGTAATTTTTTCGTGTTTCTGCAGCATTGTTTTATGTGTGACATCACTAACAGATATAGAGTTGTTCTGTCACGTAGAATAGCCGACTAATAAATTATAAGAAATTAAATAACAAATAATCATATAGGCTACAGCTGTCGCCTATTTTGCCCCTTCCTGTTTTCGTGTTCGACCGAGGTCACTATTGGTTTTTAATGTTCACGTCACTATTTGCATGAGCCACGACTGAAAAGACTTCCGATAATATCAAACATGTTTGATATTGTCGTAACGGCAAAACTAGAAAAAGACTGACTCCGACGGACTTAAAACCGCTAAGATTGGCACCTTACACTAAACGATTTAGATGATGGGACGATTTAGATGACGGGAGCGCGCCGAGATTCTAGTACAACTCCCAAGATTTCCGCCCGATTTTGGAAATTTAGTCGCCGACTGTTAAAACAGACCAAAATCGTGCAATGTAAGCCAGCCTTTAGGGACATGTCAAAGATCAGCACCTCATATCAGACCTCGTCAATTGAGGTTTTCCACAGTCTAATCTTGAGGTTTGCCCCCAAAAATGTGGCCTTTCCCTTCACTGGAATGTTGTGCAGGTATGAATGGCCTTGATAAACATATGACACCAGTGTTGTTGAACCAACAAAAGTCATGAATCATAAAGTAAGGTATACTTGACACTTCTTTACCTATCAGACTCCTGTTGGCTGCGATGCACTACAATGAAAATAGTCATCGACCAAATGCCTGCACTCGTGATGGACAGCCCAGGTATTCCATCTTCTATCCGAAATACAAGCGCGGAGGCTATAGTGTGCATCCTCTGAAAACGCACCCCACCCACAGTGAGCTATGTGTCATGGACCTCAGTGTTTCAAAATTATTAATGTGTGTTTTTACAGGCTATGTGGACACCCTCATCGATCTTTTGTTTGATAAGGTTGTTAAAGTTAAAGGGCCTGATTTATATCAGGCCTCTCTATGGGCCTACCTGGCCTACCGCAATTTCGTTAGATGGTGCTGGGGATACCTGGGTCAACAGGTTCGAGTGGTCATTCCGTCTTGTGCAGTGACCCGAATTAGGGAAGAATTTCTATCGGACACTGGCTACACTGGCTTTCTTCCTCCTCTTGATTTTTAAAAAACTGAACATCTTTCCCATCATTTTATTGACAGTATGAATTGACTCACACAGTACATGATTAACTGACTTGACTGCATTAAAAAAGCTGTGATCGTACACAACTTTACTGAGGAACATGTTAAATTTACAGTCTTGATTCATAGTACCTCTAGCACCCTCTATTCAACAGAATCTGTTCACAGAATAGAATAGCATTTTGTAAGAGATGAATTGACTTGACCATCACCATAGAGCACTCCACCATTACAAGCATACAACTGAACACTGTTGACAGAGTAGCATTGTATTATCTCCACCAAGGAGGTTATGAGAATTGGGAAAAATAATAGCTGATAAATTTTGATGGAGAATTGCAGTCTCAGTGCTCTCTTCTAGTTCATTCTGTTGCTGTTTCGAGGTTTGGGGTGGCCAGACAACCCCCTGATTTCTGGGGACAATCCCTGATTTTGCTGGCGAGATACAAGGAAATCCAATAAGCAAATTAGTTAATTGACCCTTCCAGAAGTCCCGCCCTCCATAGTTACTGTTGCTACGCCTGTCAAGCTTTCGCACCCTGCATGTCTATTACAATGGAGGAGAAACAGGATTTTTTTGAACAAATGTAATTTACAAAGACATCGTACCACACTGAAAGCTCATATTTTGTCAATAGCGACCTACATCTGTCCTCTGTCAAATACAGTTGCATTTTCAGCTCTGAACAAAACCGTTCATGAGTTATTTAAGCAAAAGTCGAAGGTACGTGATGTTTTCGATGGTTCCTCCTGGCTAGTATGAATGAAACAGGCGGGGGGCAAAACTAGCATAACGTTTAAGCTATGTACTTCCCATAACGTCAATATTTGACAACATAACATTATTGGTACTTCAAATAGGTATTAAACTTCAAATAGGTATTAATTTAGACAGAATTGCTGACGGGCTATACATACGTCTCGTTGAATGTCTGTTCAGAACTTTTTGCCGCCATCGTGAAACGTATCTCGCGGTTATTTAAATATCATGCAATATGCACATTTTTAAAGTTTTAAAAATACGTGTTCCAAACTATACCATGTCTATCAGGGTTTCCCCCAGAAAATTTGTTAGTTAAGGTGGTGTCTGTCCAGGGGAAGGGGGCGTCGCCGTAGCGTCCCCGCCGCATCGCCGCCACTGCCCTACGATGGGGGGGGGGGGGGGGTCAAGACCGTTGGTTTAACTGCAGCCGAGACCGAGTGACAATGACCGAGCCTTTTAGGAAGCAAGTCTGAGTCGAGACCGAGTCTTAAAGGAGTCAAGGCCGCATCAAGACCAACCAAAGAAAGGGGTTTTCATAATTTACATCACCAAGGATCATATAACAGTTAAATTCCCAAAGGGTAGAGAGGGGATTGTTGGCTACAGGAGCAGTCTAGCACACACTTGTCTAAATAACTTCTTTTCTGATTTACTTGAAGACAAGGAGGTCAGCTGAAGTAAAAATGTAGTAGGCTGTCAGCATTTCATTAATGTTGAAAATGTTGAATTTTGACACTAATGACAGCAATATACCTGGATTTCACATTCATTGTATCAGATTTAATTGTATCAGCAACCAATTAAACATCATTAACACAATTTAGACAATATTATACCTTAAAAGTGTAAGTTTACAACTCCAATACAGGGCCTTTTGTATCTTTCAAAACCTTTGTATTGCTCAGCATAGCACCATAGGATATATTTTAAAGCCAGTCAATATTATAATATTCTATTAAAACCAAGAATATTTGTAATGGTGGATATTTTAGAATATAGGCTACCATGAAATAAAGATGAAACTGTATGAAAATGTAACATTGCGACTGTATGGTAAAGTTAGTGAATTGTGATTTAGTAGCCTAAAGCTGCAATTCTTTGATTGAAGCTGTATATTGTGCGTGCCTGTTGCTCATATAGCCTAAGAGAGCCAGAACGTTTTTAATGCTTTTTAAAACATAATTAGCGAGATCGTACTGCATTGAACGCTAATATTTTGTCACTAGCAACCAAATCTGTCATCTGTCAAATAGCCTACAGTTGCATGTTCAGCTCTGAACAAAAACATTCAGGAGTTATTTCAGCAAAACCGAAACGTGCGTCCCTGTCCCGCCCGGTCGGGATGAATGAAACTGGCATGGGAGACATCATGAGGCTACAGTTTGAAGTTTAAACTAGCCTGTGTAAACCTCAGACAATTTCAGTATTTTACAACACGTGAATGAATAGCCGTCACAAGTTGTTGTTAGCTGTAGGCTAGATGGCACAAGTGTTAGTCACAACAAATTACAAGATGCAGTGGGCTATCATTGTAGACGAGTGAAAAAAAAAAAAGATAAAGCGCTCAAAAGTGTTATGCCGCTCATCCCATACATTTGGTAGATTCAACGGAGAACCATTCCTGTGAGAGTCGTCAAATCTAGCTAGGTTTAGGCTATTTGTGTTCGCAGTCACTCAGAGATATGCGTGGCAGTGGCACCTGATATCAAATACTCATGTCGAATGAGCGCGTCGCCTGTGCGCATAGGCCAATTCGATTTGAAAAAGTTTTTTTTTTTAATGCGTTCTACAGAGAAGGGAGACTAGCGGCTACAGTTTGGAATGACAGGGAGAAAACATGACAGAGTGATACGGCGAATATCACTATACATAGTATATTTATTTATTTATTTATTGAAGACGCTAGTTAAGGCGGCAGCCCTGTGTTGTTAAGGCGGCCGCCTTAGCAGGAAAGCGCTGCGGGAAACACTGTCTATTTAGTTCAACATGTTATTTCACTGTGATTTCACGTGTTTGGGGCACCACACATCCAAATAAATGCCCTTAATGGCCCACAAGCTATGCAGTCTCCATGGGTTAACATGGCAAAAACTCGAAAGCTTGCCAGGCCTTGCTTGCCTAGTTACGGGTTGCTAAGCCACGATTGGCCTGTGGCGGTTTTAGGGCGTGGCTCTGGAAGGGTCAATTGCTTCCTTAACATTACACTTACGTGGGGATTTCCGATAGTAAGCCAGCATGTTTGCGGTAGGTTAAACCAGAGACATACCACAGACGCTAATTTGTCCTGGCGATTTATGCTAACGTTAGCAGCTACTGATGCTAAATAGTGCAAACATTCACATCTAGAAGCTAGCAGCTACGTGAAAAAATAGTAGAATGTCACTTACTGGAAAACTGGAGTGATGTCCTCTTCTGGTGTCAGTTAGTACAGTTAATAGCAGAGAAGCCCATTGTATATCAAATATTTCAAAAAAAATGTTCAGAGAGGATACGGTGATGAAGATTCAGGATCACAGCGGAGACGTCAACTTGGCTGGCAACGTCAACCTCGACATTGGTCAGCTGTCAATCAAGTTAACGACGTCATTCATTTTTTATATCCAAATGCGATCTAAACTAACGAGTTAGAAAAAAAATCACCCCCCTCACAGTTGTCAGGGACCGGGAAACTACCAAAAAATACAATAAAAGTCCATGGAACCAGGCTTTAAAAACATGAATTTACGCCGTGAAAACGGAAATTTTAATATGGGCGTCTATGGAAATTTGCTCTGTTTTGGGACCAGTCCCCAGCAGATTTTCGAGGTATTGCAGTTTTTCGAACTTCCGGGTAGGCTTCATTGTTCAGTTTAGAATGTTGCCGCTTGGGATAAATGCATAAAAACAACCCTCAATTTAAAGCGTAAATTTGGCGGAAAATGAAAATAAAGCTATTTTCTGAATGAAAATACATCAACTAAGCCGTGGAGGAAGTAATTTTCGCTCATCACGCAGTACAGGACCTACAGCCCAAAATCGCAAACAGTGGGTTAGCATTGGGCTTTCAGCCATGCGCTTTCAAAATCGCATTTTTAAACCACTAACATTGCTCAAAACAGCGTCAAACCTCGTCAGCAGCTTGCTCTAGGTGTCTACACATAAAACGAAGTACCAATCAGTCTGTAAACTTTGGAATAGTCTGTATACACGTGGAATCAATTCAAGACCGCAACCCCGTCTGAAGCACAGAAATGTCTCGCGAGTCAAACTTTTAATTAACATGTAATTTTTATACTTTGAGTCATTATCTGGAGAGACTAAGGCCTGATATATACACAAATCGAATTAGGTCGGTTTGGATTATAAGAGATGCCCATACGAGGTACCTGAAGATCGGTGGATCTTCACTAAAAAATGAATGGGTTCCTATGGCGCCGCATGGCGGAGATGTTTTGTTTCCCCCATTTCAATATGGCTTCGGCCATGAACCTGACATCAATTTGTGTATATATCAGGCCTTAGTCTCTCCAGATAATTACTCAAAGTTAAAAAATGACACATTAAATAAAAGTTTGACTAATACCTTTTGACGCTAAATTGAATGGGTTCCTATGGCGGAGACGATGTTCTTTCCCCCATTCCAATATGGCGGAGGGCTGTGACGTAGGAACCTGACATCGAGAATAGGCTACGTTATCGTGGAGGCGCAGGTTTGAACAGTGTTTTTTTTTTTTTTTTTTTTTTTTCCTGAGGCTCATGTCTTTTGTTTATGGACAGTAAAAAAAAGAAGAAATAAATATCAATTTATTTGTCATGGACACAAATTAAGTGAACCTCTTCGACCACATCTTCATTGCACAGAAGTATGGTTCAATGGGCTCGACGCAAAGTTAGTGTGGTTAAAGTTAGGCTACCATTTCTAGAATCGGAGTCACATCTGCAGTAAATTAAAACTGCCTGCTCGTGATGACCTGCTAATTGTTTATTCCCAGTTAACAGGATCCCATCGAGATCCGTACACCGGAATCGAACGTGATTCAAACATCATCATAATCAAGGACAGGAACTATCAGTTTTAGAAGATAAAATGTATGATTGGTGTGAAAACAAAACCCGCCTAATCTCTTTTTCATCTGCCCGCCTAAGGCTTTTTTCCCCCGCCCGATGAAGTCAAAAGAAGCCCAAGAAGCCAGCTGCCATGTCTCAGAAGGTTGGTCTATTCTGGGTTTTGTGATAATTTTTGCCTTCAAAGAACAATATAGCGTCTTAATAATATTAATTTAATAATTTACCATTTTTTTTATCAGAGCTTTCCCAAAAGAGCAGCATCCCATAACAATGCACTGGTCGAAATTAATTTTGTTTATTAGGCTACATATCATGGAGCTGAATAAAAACTGTTCCTGCTAAACTAGTTTCGTTCTGCTGGCTTGTGGTTGGAATAGCGGGAAAGGTAAGTGAAGAGACGGCCTACATAAAATAGCCTTCTACAGGAGAGAGCTGCAGAGACTCACCGCGTACAGAACAGTGCTTGAATTGTGACGTTCGTTTCCATGGAGGCAAAGACCGTTTATGACAAGCCATGTCATAGTGGTCACAATGCATGACGTCATTGTCAGTATAAATCAAAGATCATAGAGCGCTACGCGCAGCGCTCTATGATCTTTGGTATAAATACAGCTGATTTTACAGAGATTCAATCAGTCGAGAAAATTGTTTTAGCAGAAGGCCTATATTTAATTTTGAACAGACTAATAATAGACTAGTCATCAATTTCAGTTGATGTAAATTTCCGACAACTCTCTAAAAACATAATAATCAGAAGATTAGATTTGTTAAAAGTTTAATATATAGTCTCATTGCATTTATGTTGATTTCAAATTTAGAATAGACTGGGTCACAAATTGAAATACTTATTCAATTTAAGTTAGAGTTCTTAACTCAGACAGCATCTGTTTAATTTGTTCTCATTTCTTTTCACAGTTACAGTGGGCTTCCATCTTTCATTGGTAGCACCATGAGAGGTGGAAACCCAGGAAAGGACCCACCTGACCATTCATCTAGGCGCCACGAGGATATGGCCAGGTCACCTTTCCCGCGAGACCAGAGAGTCATGTGAGGCCCACGCCAAGCGAGCGCACACACTTCCCAACACTTTGTGGAACAGCCACGGTGTCCTCCACCGCAGCCATGCTCCACCCGAGGCCTCCACCCAGGGATGGCGTCGCTCAGAGGGAACCGCGAGCGGCCCGCCGCCCACCGACGGCCCGGGCACCTGGAGCAGACCCAAGGAACATCGCGGAGCGGACCTGTCGGGCCTTGCAGGCCCCTGGCCGACCGAGCGAGTTCTCCCCGCTCTCAGACCTCTGCCCCCTGCAGACGCGAGGCCCAGCCCGCCCAGGAGACCCACACACCCCATAGTAGGTAGGGGTGCAACGGATCATCATTGATCCGTGATCCGTTCGGATCAGTATCTTCGGTTCGGCACACACATGATCCGCGGATTGATTTATAATAATAATGTCCGTGTGTTCTTTTGAAGTAACATGCGTGTCCACAAGGCATGATTCTAGTCCCTCCCTGCTCTGCTCCCCTAGCCTGCCTGCGCGTCTTTTCTGCTCTCACACACGTTATTAGCGGTCATGCCATAACCAGCAATACATGGCTGCTAGTTTAAGTGCTGATGTGGCTGCATAGCAGCAACACAATAATAGCCTAATGTCAAGTTCGTTTGTGCACACTTACATCTCAAGTTTGTTGCGCACCTACCTATGCTATGATATTTAGGTAATTTAGGCTTAGCCTACTGTTGGGTTCAATGTCAGCAATAAGCTACGCAACCTTGGCTAACTTGTACATCTGGACATAGCTTGTGCTCACTAAAATCATAAAGGAGCCTTGCAAGACACTCATCTCTTTTATGATCCCAGAAAGATTTTCTTCGACTTGTTAGTTTTATTAACATGTATTTTATCTAATGAAATATCCTTGTTGTCATCATGCACTATATCCAACTTATTTTCTCAAGAATAAAACGGTGAGACTGAAACCTAACTAGATGCACCGCATAGCGGTACACAATATGACCGCCGCTCAGTTCTGCACATTCTCTCCAAAACGAATTACGCTTGTCAACTTTCCTGTATCTCCGATTTGTGCAATATACTGTATGTATATATCTCCTTCTCTTGCAGCTCATGTGTATATGAGTGTGTGCATGTGTGAGTTTGCTTGTATAAAGATGTGTGTGTGTCTGTCTGAGTGTGTGTGACTGTGCATGTGTGCGCGTGTGTGTGTGGAATCCGTGGAAGTGTGTTTATCTGTGCTTGTGAATCTGTTGATATGTGTGTGTGTGAACTTGGTTACTTTTTAAACTGAGCCCCCTGCCGGCTCAACATAAAAATGGAAATCGGTTTTGCCAATAGCCTACTCACTATATTGGAATTTAACAGTTACGCCATTTTGACAGTAACGTCAACAATATATAGAAGACATCACAACCTGCAAAAAGTAATTTCAGGGAGGTATCTAAAAATACTTTAACCTACTGAGATACTGAGATACAGATGAATAGCCTCTGTTTGTTCAATAATGTCTAGTCAGTAGATTTTGGTAGTTTGGGCTTTTCGTGTATCCTTCTATTGTAGCCATTTAGCCATCTACTTTAGGCCTGAATTATATGCCAATGAAATTACACTTGTTAAACTTACCTCAATAAATATTTTGCAATCATTTAATCCACCATGGGCAATGCTAAAATTACTGTTACAAACCAGCGGCAGAGTTGGCGGTCCAACGCGGGTACCCACCAGTGGCCCGCTGGAGTTTTGCTCATCAGTTCTCTGGCGGTCCACCGGCGGCTCAGAAGTGGCTCCAGATAAAGGGCCACCTGTTTGCCGCTTACTACCCACCAGCTTCTAATTGGCCTTATTTATGGCCATAATAATGAAAATGATGTACTAAAATAGCAATAATACATTATAACACTTTCCATTTGCCCTCAATCAGAACAATTTACAATTATTTACAGGGCTTACCAAAGTTACCAAATTTACTAAGGTGAAGACAGTGCCTGCTGATGAGAAACCTATAAATGTATTCTGTAATTTAATAATCCAATATAAAAACATTTATCCTCAGCAACTATCACACAGACTCACCACACATAGTATTAGGTTCAATACATTTTGTTTATTTATTTATTTTACATGCTTTTGTTTATTTATTTTACATGCTCATTTACATGCTTTATTTATTGTACATGCTTAAACAATTTATTAAAATTATTTTTTAATAATGATATTATGCAACACACTCTTCAGATGTAAGGACTTAAAAGCCACCTTTCCTGCTGCACCAGTCTAATTAATTTGGAGCGCCAGGGACCTCCTCAAAGCCCGGCCCAGCATCCTCTTAAACAGCATCTTTGGTGGTGTTTCCTCCCAAAATAGCAAAATTGAGCTGAATTTACTACCTTTTCACTACCATCAACATGTTTTCTACTAGCCTACAAAAGCAAAAGGTGAAGAGTAATGTAATGCAATACCTTTCCAAAACACAATAACACAGAACAACAGGATTTAACAATGAACAAAGCTACTGGCATTTGAACAGGGGTGTGTAGGCTGTCAATAGGCACTGTATTTACCGGCATGGCTGGAGTTGATGAAGCTTGCTGGGTGGTGGTGCTGGCAAAGGTGTAGTGGTCTGACTGGCAAACTCTGTTGAACAGATTGGTTTAGTGAGATGATTACTGCAATGGTATGACACCTGGCACATGCTAACTAGCGCCTAAAGTACAAACACTTCTAAAGGATATTTCCACTTAATTTTCAGACAAACCAAGCAATGGACCACATGTACAGACTCTACAAATATTAACCATGATATCATTTTTTTTATTTAAATGACTTGAAAGAGATCGTCAGGTATAAATGCACCATACAGTAGTGGCCAGTTAATTCATTCAGATGCTGTTACATGCTAACTAGCGCCTAGAGTACAAACACTTCCAAAGGATATTTCTACTTAATTCTCAGACAAACAAGGCTAGGGACCACATGTACAGACTCTATAAATACTAACCATGATGTCAGTTTTTTATTCAAATAACTTCAAAGAGATCGTCAGGTATAAATGCACCATGCTAGTGGCCAGTTCATTCATTCACATGCTGTTACATGCTAACTGGTGCCTAGAGTACAAACACTACTAAAGGATATTTCCACTTAATTTTCAGACAAACCAAGCTAGGGACCACATGTACAGACTCTATAAATACTAACCATGAGGTCCGGTTTTTATTTAAATTACTTGAAAGAGATCGTCAGGTATAAATGCACCATGCCAGTTCATTAATTCAGATGCTGTTACATGCTAACTAGCGCCTAAAGTAAACACTTCTAAAGGATATTTCCACTTAATTTTCGGGCAAACCAAGCTAGGGACCACATGTACAGACTCTATAAATACATTTTGGAAACAGGCGTTCGCTTTAAATACAGTTTTTAAAATGAAAATAGTAGAGATATAGAGAAGGGATGTTTTACTTACCTAGTCCTAAGCCTGCGACTGGTGGTTTGAGTAGGCCTACTTGCTTGATTACGTTTCTAAACGTAAAGACATTTACCAACTTCTTTATAAGTCTGACGGTTACACAGTTACGTGCAAGAACAACAAGTCACGTAAGAGATGAAATCGTTTAGCTTACTGCAACATGAGAAATCAAGTAGTGTGAAACTAGCGACAGTAACGAAAATTCCAATATGGCCGCCATTCGGAACTGAGAAATCACAACTCCATCTTCTTCGTTTGTCTTCTTCTCTCTGATCTGATCTATCATTCACTCAGCAGCGCCAGCGCCACACACCAGTGGCAGCAGGCTGCAGTGTTTTAACGTTGTTGCATTAGTTCTGCTTTTGACGTTCTCGTATAAAATCGTAATAAATACATAATTGTTTTATTTGGTAACCACAGGGTAGCCACTGGGGTGGCCAGTGACACAGCTACATGGGGCACGGGCCATCCAAGGCTTCAGTGTAGAACAGCCCCTTGAGGGACCATTCACTAAATGCACACATAAATACATTTATTATAGCCCCCCATGGATGAAATTCCACAAAACTTGGCATACTCCCAGAGGGTGTCAGGTTAATCACACACATGAAAGTTGGTGCAGTTCATAGCATCTCATCTGAAGATAGGGGCAATTAAAGCAATATTACATTACATTTTCAATTTTTACCATGGGGGTGCAAATCACAAATGACTGGTTATAAGCTAAGTTGATGCGAGCTCTTGAGACCAACATACCATAAAAAATGTGTCATCCTCGGTGCCACGGTTCAGGCAGTTATGTAGGAAAAACTGCAATTTTTGGGCTTCGGGCGGGGGCCGCGCGGGGGGGGAGTGACCCCCGGGGACGAAACGAAATTTTTCCGTAAAAGTCTACTGGGGCTACATGCCCACCAAGTTTCATGTGCCCCGGTGTTACGGTGTCCTGGGAATCGTTGACCAAAATTCAGAACCGATGACGGAAAAAAAAAAAAAAAAAAAAAAAAAAAAAAAAAAAAAAACTTTGACAACAACTATATGACCGCTTCGCTATGCTAGCGGCGGTCATAATTACCCTCACGTATTTCTTAAAGCGACAGGGACTCAATTACACACACCTCCCATGCGCACTCCTACACACCACATTAAAGATAGCTAAATCAGTACACAAATGACTAAACATTTGTAGCTACTAGTAATTATGCAGATTGTGTGTGGAGGGTCAAGCAGAATCTTGGATGGCCACTGGTGTGAATGATCACACAATATTCAATATAAGGTGATTAAACACCAAATCAACTAAAATTGTAAAAAAGCATCGAAAAAGTCATTCTTGACTTAGTATCGGTATCGAAACAATAATTTTGGTATCGTGACAACACTAGCCTACTTTAAACACATGCTGAAAGTGCTTGAGCCACGTTACAACATCCCATCAAAGACAAAACTATGTTTATTTGTCTTGTCTTTTTTTTTTTTTTTTTTTTTTGCTGATCCGAAAAATGATCCGATCCGTGACTCTTGATCCGAGGAACGATCCGAACCGTGACTTTTTCGATCCGTTGCACCCCTAATAGTAGGGAGGTGCTACAACATCCCGCCGCAGCACGAGGCACCCGACGATCAAGAGGAGCTGTCCCGTCCTCCTGGAATCGGCGTCACCACTACAGCCCCCAACAACACCAGTCGACGCAGTGTGGCGCCCAGGAAGACGCCCGACGCTGACCGACCAGGACTTTGAGGCGTTTAGGTACGTCTCGGGAGACACCCACGAGTGTGTTTGCCTCGCCCCTGGCGACAGCAGTACCGGCCACCACACCGAGTACCAGGATCAGGTCAGGCCACGGACGGCACCACGTCTGCCTCCTCTCCAGCGCTCTCCGCTGCCTCCGCTGCCCCCGAGGCCATGGATTCTGCCCAGGAGGCCACACATGGAGCCCCGGCGCCTCAACGTTGCCGCTGACCGGCCCACCGCGCTCCCCGCTGTGAACCAGAACGCATCTCTGGTCGGGGATCAGCAGCGCACGAGGGCGCCCCAGCAGGCAGCAAGAGTGCCTGACAGCGCCGCCTGGGACCAGGAGCTGCCGCTCGTGAGCCTGTCCTCCTTGAGGGGGACGCCGCAGCAGCAGCAGGGAGCATCGGTCGCCCGCCGCCGAAGTAACGCCGTAGCCGCCTCCTCTAGGACCTGGAGGGTCCAGGGGCAGGAGTAGGACGCACACGGTGTGAGCCCCTAGCGCGCCGTTCCGCTGGGAACGCTACATAGCGCCATCAGGAAGCGCAGACGTGAACGCAGACCACCGCGCAGTCGCAGGAGACCCTCCATCACACTCGCCTTGCCGACGGCCCGTGCCTTCCGCCTCAGGACCCGCAAGCCCATGACCACTCACAGAGTGGTCCTGCGGTGAGCGTCGAGGCCCTGTGTGTCCGCGGGGACTTGGACTCTGACAGGTAAGGGTTCCAAAAGCACCGCAAGCTCCATACATTGTTCATAAATTGCCTAAGCAACACAAACACACTAATAATGCGGTGTCGGTGGGGACTTGGGTTTGGACAGGTAGGTAGTTGGTTCACTGAATAAGTGTCCATTTAACATGCATTGCTGCCACAAAACACGATATAATGATTTATATTCTCTGCTTCTGTTTACAGTTGAGGGACCCATCTGTCTACTCCCAGTCCCCATGTACTGACCACCAACTGGACACACAGGCATGCACGCCTCAACACCACAAAATATCAGGGCGTAGAGAAAAAGCATTTTGCCTATACTTCAACCACATCAGGACCGAACACATCAATCAGACATGACCGGTCTCTGTAAGTGAGGACTGAGAACCCAACCCACCCTCCAGCAGGTGAAAAAGAACGGAAGTGTGTGTCAGTGGGGAGTTGGATTCAAACAGGTAAGATCCCAGAGGTGTGTAGTGTACTGGACCACTAATACTTGCCTTGGCGCGGTGTACTAACTACCTTTTTACCGTTCCATCCCTTATGAAACAGAAGTATATTGCAATATACTAGAACTTATACTGCAATACATTAGAAAATATATATCAATATATGAGAAACATCCTCACATATTTCAAAATATATAGCAAGATATTGATGGACAACCTATTACTATATATTGATCCATATATTTTAAAATACATTGTGGGCAAAACTAAACTGTATACCATTATTCCAAGTATTTTTTGAAACTAAGTATTTTTTTAGTTCAACAAGCACATTTTGCATGACATTCATTGTAGGCTACTAATATTATAAAGCCATATTAGGGGGACCATAAATAAATTAACCTAGTAATCTATCAAGCTATGTTTTCTGGCTAGCTGTTACATTTGGGACTGTCACAACCTAACGTTATCTGCAACAGTGTCTCACAGACGCGGAGACTAGATAACGTTAGTTAGTTACCATTTTCATAACTCCTTCAACGCACCAAATCATAATAGGTTGGGCAATGTGGCTTGTAGGTTAATAAACGTCGTAAAATTGACTCCCTCATTTATGAGTAGGCCTACAGTAGCCTACATCAGTGAAGTGAATAGACCCTTGCATTTTCCAAACGTGTCATATGTAGGCCTAATTAACAGTAGGCTATGACAAAAGACAATATTTTAGGCACCTATCAACATTATACAAATTGAAGACTATAACTATAGAAATATTTAGTGCAAACTCGTTGTTTCATGCATCAGGCCTACTGTAATAACTAGCCTATTTAAATTAGTTATCCTTTTCTGCTTTAGGAGCATTTGGATACAGCAGAGAAGCAGTGAATGGTGGGAGCATATCAACAGCAGCTGGACAGATGTTGAATGGAGGGGAGATTTCAGAATGAGAACAAACCACACCTTCAGGAGATCTGTGCCTGTAGAACAATGAGTAGCCATTTGCATCTGGAGACTCGCAACAAATGTTGAGTTCAGGACAATATCACATTTATTTGGAGTTGGCCAATCTACTGCTGTCACCATTACCAATCATGTCGCTTCCCTAATCATGCACTTTCTACTTCCTATATACATCCGATCTCCTTCAGAACAAGAAATCATGTCCATAATTCAAGGTTTCAGAGACAGATGGGGTTTCCCACAATGTGGTGGAGCAATTGATGGGACCCATATAGGAATTCTAGCACCATCTGACACACCTGCCGATTATTACAACAGGAAAGGGTTCTAGTCCGTCATTTTGCAGGGTGTTGTAGATCATCGGCTCTGCTTCTGGGATGTTAATGTGGGCTGGGCTGGGAAAGTGCATGATGCAAGAGTTTTTGGCACATCATTATATGACAGAGGTCAGAGCGGTACTCTGTTCCCTAACATTACTGAAAGATTCGCTGGGGTCGATGTGCCAGTGGTTATACTTGGGGATGCCGCGTATCCACTGTTACCGTGGCTGATGAAACCCTACCCTGAGAACGGCCAAACAACACCGGCACGGTCACTTTACAACTACCGACTCAGTAGGGCACGCATGACAGTGGAAAGGGCATTTGGGCGCCTTAAAGGAAGATGGCGGTGCCTGATGAAGAGGTATGACTGTCACATAACAAACATCAACACCATCATACTGGCCTGTTGCACCCTCCATAACTTCTGCGAAGTCAACAGCGAGGATTATGAAGACATCCCTCTTCGGGAAGACATCACCAATGATAACCATCTACCTCATCCAAACACAACATCAAATGTCTCAAGAGATGCTTTATGCTCTTATTTTTCCGAACTTTGGATTTTGATTACAATTAGGCCTATCTATGATATTAATATAGCCACATTGTTATTCTTGCTGTTGCAGTGTTTGTTCATGCGTCTGTAACCCAACTTGAGAGTTTGGTTATGAAGACCCTAACCAAGTGTTAGAATTGTTTAGAGTTCAATAAATAGATAAATCTGTAAATATAAATAGAATAGAAGAAATATGTCAAAGATAGAATATAAATAGATAGAATAAATATGTCAAAGAAGTTTAGTTTACACAACCATATCAATTTCTTTCTGATTGAAAGTTCATGTAGCCTATTTTGAAAGGCTTTTATTTTTTGGCCGTCATGTCCTAGGTCTGTTCAGTTTAGGGTGCCATTTATTTATGTATTTTGTATACAACAACTTATTCAGTTACAAGCAGTGCGTTAGAGCATGGCTTGTACGATATCTTAATTCACAGCCCGTAATACAAGACTAGGGCAGCCGTGGTGTACTGGTTTGTAGGGGTGGCACGGTTCACAAAATCTACGGTTCGGTTCGTATCACGGTTTAGGGTCACGATTTTCGGTTCGGTTGTTGTTGTTAGTTTTTCTTTTACTCTTTAACACTCCAGAAACATATTTCAGCATATAGCTTAATCATCCACAATTAGGCTAGAGTATTTAGAGAATAGTTATCATGTAATAATGCACAAATTGAATTTGACCTCACATAAAGCACATTATTGTCTGAGGAAACTTTAAGTTACAGTTGAGATTTTGATAAAGCAAGAGGGAAGACATTGATGATTTCAACAATCTCTTCATTTACTTGGCAGGGATGGTGCACCAGCACAAAATGTAGGTCGTCCACCCATATTTTTCATTGCATCGCCTTTTTAGTGTGAATGATTTTTTTAACAAGATGTAAAGCTTGTCTTTATTTGAAACACACACATTATGTAAATATTTATACATTCTATATACTGACATATCTGATATTCATAACAGCAAACTTTATGCAGATTATAGCCTACTATTCATTATAACTCCACCTCTTAACACTAGAAGCGCCAAGCGCCGGTCATTTGACCGCTGACGCGTATTCCTAGAAGCGCCGTGTGGGTTTGACCTAGATATACCTAGAACTGCCGGGCTGCGGTCACTTTTCCTAAATACGCGTGTTTTGTCACCCAGAATTTTTACATGATCAAAAGCACACCGGTACAAGCTAGTTTAGCGCTATTTTGCGCTCACACTATGTTGTCTCGCGTTCGGCCATTTTTGTCCAGGCTGCTATTCTCTTTTCTCACAGCAGATGTCGCAAGGATTTCCTGTCAGTCGGGGATGAGAATAATATTTTACCATAAAACATATCGTTTATATATGTGCAATATGTATTATATATGTGCTTTATTTTAATAACTATTTTTCATTTACATGGCATAGTCTATGGAGGCGATTTACAGTGGTAAAATGCGAGTTTGTTTTGAAAACGTTGCGACAGGCCTACATGTGTAAAACCTATTTTCGTCGTAGCCTATTTATGTACGTAGGGCGCGTATGCCTACGTACATTCATAGTTGTATATCTTATCTTCTATTTGTAGGCTATCTTTTAAAGCTCAGACTAATGTATAAGCATTTTCTTACATATTTGCTGGACTGACTGAGTTACGTCAAGTCAAATACCTATCCTAACGCCCTATTTGTATAATGTCAAGTGAATGTCAGTTATATCAATTGAATTTCCTGACCGTTTTTCAACGTCGATGAACAATTATTTTTTGTTAATGGTTTTAAATAACAACCTATCTGAAACTAGATGCACCGCATAGCGGTACACAATATGACCGCCGCTCAGTTCTGCACTCTCCAAAACGAATTACGCTTGTCAACTTTCCTGTATCTCCGATTTGTGCAATATACTGTATGTATATATCTCCTACTCTTGCAGCTCATGTGTATGAGTGTGTGCATGTGTGAGTTTGCTTGTATAAAGATGTGTGTGTGTCTGTCTGTGTGTGTGAATGTGCATGTGTGCACATGTGTGTGTGTGTGTGTGTGTGTGTGTGTGGAATCCGTGGAAGTGTGTTTATCTGTGCGTGTGAATCTGTTGATGTGTGTGTGCGAACTTAGTTACTTTTTAAACTGAGCCCCCTGCCGGCTCAACATAAAAATGGCAATCGGTTTTGCCAATAGCCATACTATAGGCCTGAATTATATGCCAATGAAATTACACTTGTTAAACCTCTATTATTAACCTTGTTATTTATTGCAATCATTAAATGATTGCAATAAATATTTTGCAATCATTTAATCCACCATGGGCAATGCTAAAGTTACTGTTACAAACCAGCGGCAGAGTTAGCGGCCCGCTGGACTTTTGCTCATCAGTTCTCTGGCGGTCCACCGGCGGCTCAGAAGCAGCTCCAGATAAAGGGCCACCCTTTTGCCGCTTACTACCCACCAGCTTCTAATTGGCCTTATTTATGGCCACAATAATGAAAATGATGTACTAAAATAGCAATTGAGCTGAATTTACTACCTTTTCACTACCATCAACATGTTTTCAAAAGCAAAAGGTGAAGAGTAATGTAATGCAATACCTTCCAAAACACAGTAACACATTTAAGAACAACAGGATTTAACAATGAACAAAGCTACTGGCATTTGAACAGGGGTGTGTAGACTGTCAATAGGCACTGTATTTACCGGCATGGCTGGAGTTGATGAAGCTTGCTAGGTGGTGGTGCTGGCAAAGGTGTAGTGGTCTGACTGGCAAACTCTGTTGAACAGATTGGATATGAAAAGACGTATTTAGTGAGATGATTACTGCAATGGTATGACACCTGGCACATGCTAACTAACGCCTAAAGTACAAACACTTCTAAAGGATATTTCCACTTAATTTTCAGACAAACCAAGCAAGGGACCACATGTACAGACTCTACAAATACTAACCATGATATCCATTTTTTATTTAAATGACATGAAAGAGATCGTTAGGTATAAATGCACCATACAGTAGTGGCCAGTTCATTCATTCAGATGCTGTTACATGCTAACTAGCGCCTAGAGTACAAACACTTCTAAAGGATATTTCTACTTAATTCTCAGACAAACCAGGCTAGGGACCACATGTATAGACTCTATAAATACTAACCATGATGTCAGTTTTTTATTCAAATAACTTGAAAGAGATCGTCAGGTATAAATGCACCATGCTAGGGGCCAGTTCATTCATTCACATGCTGTTACATGCTAACTGGCGCCTAGAGTACAAACACTACTAAAGGATATTTCCACTTAATTTTCAGACAAACCAAGCTAGGGACCACATGTACAGACTCTATAAATACTAACCATGAGGTCCGTTTTTTATTTAAATGACTTGAAAGAGATCGTCAGGTATAAATGCACCATGCCAGTTCATTAATTCAGATGCTGTTACATGCTAACTAGCGCCTAAAGTAAACACTTCTAAAGGATATGTCCACTTAATTTTCGGGCAAACCAAGCTAGGGACCACATGTACAGACTCTATAAATGGAAACAGGTGTTGGCTAGCAGTGTTTCCCACAGATTAGAAGGCAATGTGTGGTGGTCGCCCCATGTCTGACGGGGGGGGGGGGGGGGGGGGGTGCGCCCATATTTTTCATTGCATCGCCTTTTTATCGCTCTCCTTTCATATAATGTAATTTTTTTTTTTTTTTTTACCAAGATGTTAAGTTTGTCTTTATTTGAAACACACACACATTATGTAATTATTTATATAGGCCTATACTGACATTTCTGATATTCATCTCATAACAGCAAACTTTAGCCTATGCAGATTATAGCCTACTATTCATTACAACTCCACTTCTTAAATTCAGCTGTCTGGTTGAAGCCTCAAAATATTGTAAACATAGCAGGCTAAGCTTATCATACTCTACTGGTTGGACTGTTCAGTTTCCCCACATGTGTTTAAGTTTCAAGGTAAGCTAATACTTTTTCTCCTTGGGACCACCGACCACGCTTCCAGGTATGATCTCGTTGGTTTTCATGGAGACAGACAGCCGCGGTGTGCACGGAGGATAGGGGCTGTGCGTGTGTCTGTGTGTATGAGAGACAGATGCGCGAGTGACAAAGGGAGCGCAGGGAAAGGAAATTCAGCTTTACGAATGCTGCGTGTTTTTCAATAGCGTTTCAAAATAAGAATAAATAAATAAAAGAATAACGAAACGCAATATGTGGCGGCCGGTGCTGAATCTGTGGCGCACCGCCACAAATTTGTCTATGTGTGGGAAACACTGGTTAGAATTACGCTTTAAATACAGTTTTTAAAATGAAAATAGTAGAGATATAGAGAAGAGATGTTTTACTTACCTAGTCCTAAGCCTGCTACTGGTGGTTTGAGTACTGACATTGTAGGCTATTCGCATCTGCTTGGATGAGTTTGCTTGATTACGTTTCTAAACGTAAAGACATTTACCAACTTCTTTACCAGTCTGACGGTTACACAGTTACGTGCAAGAACAACAAGTCACGTAAGAGATGAAATCGTTTAGCTTACTGCAACATGAGAAATCAAGTAGTGTGAAACTAGCGAGGGTAAAGAACATTCCAATATGGCCGCCATTCGGAACTGAGAAATCAGAACTCCATCTTCTTCGTTTGTATTCTTCTCTCTGATCTGATCTATCACTCACTGAGCAGCGCCAGCAGGCTGCAGTGTTTGGATGTTGTTGCATTAGTTCTGCTTCTGACATTCTCATAATATAAAATCGTAATAAATACATAATTGTTTTATTTGGTAAGCACAGGGTAGCCACGGGGGGTGGCCAGTGACACAGCTACATGGGGCACGGGCCATCCTAGCCTCCAGTGTAGAACAGCCACGTTGAGGGACCATTCACTAAATGCACACATAAATACATTTATTATAGCCCCCCATGGATGAAATTCCACAAAACTTGGCATACTCCCAGAGGGTGTCAGGTTTATCATACACATGAAATTTGGTGCAGTTCATAGCATCTCATCTGAAGATACGGGCAATTAAAGCAATATTACATTACATTTTCAATTTTTACCATGGGGGTGCAAATCACAAATTACTGGTTATAAGCTAAGTTGATCCGAGCTCTTGAGACCAACATGCCATAAACATTTTGTCATCCTTGGTGCCACGGTTCAGGTAGTTATGTAGGAAAAACTGCAATTTTTGGGCTTCGGGCGGGGGCAGCGCGGGGGGGGAGTGACCCCCGGGGACGAAACGAAATTTTTCCGTACAAGTCTACTGGGGCTACATGCCCACCAAGTTTCATGTGCCCCGGTGTTACGGTGTCCCGGGAATCGTTGACCAAAAATTCAGAACCGATGACGAAAAAAAAAAAAAAAAAACTTTGACAACAACTATATGACCGCTTCGCTAGCGGCGGTCATAATAAACGGATGAATCACAATATGTTTAGGCCTACCATTAACGAAAAATAATTTCGCCAGCTAATCATTTTCTGCCGCCATCTGACAAACTTTGACTAAGTAAGTTAGACTTTTTAGTGTGCTTGCAAAAGCACACTATTGTTCTTCCTATTATTATTATGACCGCCGCTAGCATAGCTAGCGAAGCGGTCATATAGTTGTTGTCAAAGTTTTTTTTTTTTTTTTTTTTTTTTTTTCCGTCATCGGTTCTGAATTTTTGGTCAACGATTCCCGGGACACCGTAACACCGGGGCACATGAAACTTGGTGGGCATGTAGCCCCAGTAGACTTTTACGGAAAAATTTCGTTTCGTCCCCGGGGGTCACTCCCCCCCCGCGCTGGCTCCGCCCGAAGCCCAAAAATTGCAGTTTTTCCTACATAACTACCTGAACCGTGGCACCGAGGATGACAAATTTTTTATGGTATGTTGGTCTCAAGAGCTCGGATCAACTTAGCTTATAACCAGTCATTTGTGAATTGCACCCCCATGGTAAAAAATTAAAATGTAATGTAATATTGCTTTAATTGCCCCTATCTTCAGATGAGATGCTATGAACTGCACCAAATTTCATGTGTATGATTAACCTGACACCCTCTGGGAGTATGCCACGTTTTGTGGACTTTCATCCATGGGGGGCTATAATAAATGTATTTATGTGTGCATTTAGTGAATGGTCCCTCAACGTGGCTGCTCTACACTGAAGCCTAGAATGGCCCCATGGCCCCATGTAGCTGTGTCACTGGCACCCCCGTGGCTACCCTGTGCTTACCAAATAAAACAATTATGTATTTATTACGATTTTATATGAGAACGTCAAAAGCAGAACTAATGCAACCACGTTCAAACACTGCAGCCTGCTGCCACTGGTGTGTGGCGCTGGCGCTGCTCAGTGAATGATAGATCAGACCAGAGAGAAGAAGACAAACGAAGAAGATGGAGTTGTGATTTCTCAGTTCCGAATGGCGGCCATATTGGAATTTTCTTTACTGTCGCTAGTTTCACACTACTTGATTTCTCATGTTGCAGTAAGCTAAACGATTTCATCTCTTACGTGACTTGTTGTTCTTGCACGTAACTGTGTAACCGTCTGACTGATAAAGAAGTTGTTAAATGTCTTTACGTTTAGAAACATAATCAAGCAAGCTCATCCAAGCAGATGCGAATAGCCTACAATGTCAGTACTCAAACCACCAGTAGCAGGCTTAGGACTAGGTAAGAAAAACATCTCTTCTCTATATCTCTACTATTTTCATTTTAAAAACTGTATGTAAAGCGTAATTCTAGCCAACACCTGTTTCCAAAATGTATTTATAGAGTCTGTACATGTGGTCCTAGCTTGGTTTGCCCGAAAATTAAGTGGAAATATCCTTTAGAAGTGTTTACTTTAGGCGCTAGTTAGCATGTAACAGCATCTGAATTAATGAACTGGCATGGTGCATTTATACCTGACGATCTCTTTCAAGTAATTTAAATAAAAAACGGACCTCATGGTTAGTATTTATAGAGTCTGTACATGTGGTCCCTAGCTTGGTTTGTCTGAAAATTAAGTGGAAATATCCTTTAGTAGTGTTTGTACTCTAGGCGCCAGTTAGCATGTAACAGCATGTGAATGAATGAACTGGCCACTAGCATGGTGCATTTATACCTGACGATCTCTTTCAAGTTATTTGAATAAAAAACTGACATCATGGTTAGTATTTATAGAGTCTGTACATGTGGTCCCTTGCTTGGTTTGTCTGAAAATTAAGTGGAAATATCCTTTAGAAGTGTTTGTACTTTAGGCGCTAGTTAGCGTGCCAGGTGTCATACCATTGCAGTAATCATCTCACTAAACACGTCTTTTCATATCCAATCTGTTCAACAGAGTTTGCCAGTCAGACCACTACACCTTTGCCAGCACCACCACCCAGCAAGCTTCATCAACTCCAGCCATGCCGGTAAATACAGTGCCTACAGCCTACACACCCCTGTTCAAATGCCAGTAGCTTTGTCCATTGTTAAATCCCCGTTGTTCTTAAATGTGTTATTGTGTTTCGGAAAGGTATTGCATTACATTACTCTTCACCTTTTGCTTTTGTAGTAGAAAACATGTTGATGGTAGTGAAAAGGTAGTAAATTCAGCTCAATTTTTTTTGTATGAACCCTGCCATTGCAGTAGGCCTAATCATCTCACTAAATACGCCTTTTCATTTCTAATCTGTTCAACAGAGTTTACCAATCAGACCTACCTCTGTCAAATTCGCTCACAACGCTGCCAGTAACACCCCTGCAAGGTAGAACTGCATTTTCATTAATCTGGCACCAATATCAAGGGAGAAACAAGCCATGAATGTCTGTCACAACTTCTTTGCATCTTTACTTTCCTTACATCTGAAGAGTGTGTTACATATATCATTATTAAAAATAATTTTAATACATTGTTTAAGCATGTACAATAAATAAAGCATGTAAATGAGCATGTAAAATAAATAAACAAAAGCAAGTAAAATAAATAAATAAACAAAATGTATTGAACCTAATACTATGTGTGGTGAGTCTGTGTGATAGTTGCTGAGGATAAATGTTTTTATATTGGATTATTAAATTACAGAATACATTTATAGGTTTCTCATCAGCAGGCACTGTCTTCACCTTAGTAAATTTGGTAACTTTGGTAAGTCCTGTAAATAATTGTAAATTGTTCTGATTGAGGGCAAATGGAAAGTGTTGTAATGTATTATTGCTATTTTAGTGCATCATTTTCATTATTATGGCCATAAATAAAATAAGGCCAATTAGAAGCTGGTGGGTAGTAAGCGGCAAAAGGGTGGCCCTTTATCTGGAGCCGCTTCTGAGCCGCCGCTGGACAGCCAGAGAACTGATGAGCAAAACTCCAGCGGGCCACTGGTGGTTACCGCCGTTGGACCGCCAACTCTGCCGCTGGTTTGTAACAGTAACTTTAGCATTGCCCATTAAATGATTGCAAAATATTTATTGAGGTGAGTTTAACAAGTGTAATTTCATTGGCATATAATTCAGGCCTATAGTAGATGGCTAAATGGCTACAGTAGAAGGATACACGAAAAGCCCAAACTACCAAAATCTTCATATTTTATTACCACAGTTTCTATCTATAGGCCTCTCTTATTTGGTATACTGACTAGACATTATTAAACAAACATAGGCTATTCATCTGTATTTCAGTATCTCAGTAGGTTAAAGTATTTTTTAGATACCTCCCTGAAATTACTTTTTGCAGGTTGTGATGTCTTCTATACGTTCTGACGTTACTGTTAAAATGGCGTAACTGTTAAATTCCAATATAGTGAGTAGGCTATTGGCAAAACCGATTGGCATTTTTATGTTGAGCCGGCAGGGGGCTCAGTTTAAAAAGTAACTAAGTTCGCACACACACATCAACAGATTCACACGCACAGATAAACACACTTCCACGGATTACACACACACACACACACACACACACATGCGCACACATGCACATTCACACACACAGACAGACACAAACACATCTTTATACAAGCAAACTCACACATGCACACACTCATATACATATGAGCTGCAAGAGTAGGAGATATACATACAGTATATTGCACAAATCGGAGATAAGGCAGGTTTAGACTTGCTGCAGACAACGCGTTCGTGTTCGTATCATGACTGCCTCGCGTATTTTGCGGTCGTTTGGTGCGTCGGTCGTGCACGTCGTCGCAAGCGAACATGACGCGTCCGCGAGATGCAATACTGATAAGAAAGTAGGGGGCGATCACTACAAAAAAAGGTGACTGCAAGATGCATTATCGACATCGAAGCTGGGGGCAATCATGAGACTAAACAATGGCACATGGCCACATCCACATCTGATGTTACTATTCTCCCCCTAGTGAAGACCTCCAGTAGGGTGCGTAATGCTGCAGCGAGTCTGTACACCGGACACAGCAGGTCGCACACGGGCGCATATGCTTACGGTTGGTCTAACAGCAAGTATAATCCCAGCCATACAGGAAAGTTGACGAGCGTAATTCGTTTTGGAGAGAATGTGCAGAACTGAGCGGCGGTCATATTGTGTACCGCTATGCGGTGCATCTAGTTATTATCAAATTTATTTATCTTGCAGAACATTTTTGTCTCCCTATCTTGTCCTAGGGATTTGGAGCTAGAGACGCCGTTCCACTTCTCACGCGTGCGTCCTGATGCGAGGATGGTGGCTTGTATAAAGCTTTTCGATACGCCTTGTCGTTCTCCCGTTATTCCAGTTTTTCCGGTCGATTTTTCCCCATAGGAATGAATGGAAAAGCGACTTTTGAGCGCTGATGCCCACACATTTTTCCACCTGTAGCCCAAACCGTAAGACATAAAGTCATGAAATTTGGTACGCTGATAGAAGAGACTACCCTGATTGACACCACCAGGTTTCATGCTCGCCACTCTCACGCCCTAGCGCCACCAACTGGTCAAAGTTGGAAAACACGTTCATGCCCGTAACTTTTGATCCGTATGGCCGATTTTTATAAAACTTATGCCATTGGAATCCTCTGACTCAGCCGATTCCAACGCACCATGTGACGTCATTTTCCGCCATGATGGATTTTCCACCATTTTGAATTTTGTCCAAAGTCAAAGTAAAGCTACCCTGGCCGCATAGTTTATCCGATCGTCATGAAACTTGGCACGCGTGATCTACAGACCAAGGCGGATCAACCGCCTTGATTTCGTCTTCATACGTCCAAGCGTTCGCCTGTGATAACCAATTAAATTCAGCGAGCGAAGCCGCCAAACAGGAAGTGCGCCTATCTTGGATATGCTGTGACGTATGAAAGCCATATTTGGTGGGATGACTTGAGACCCCATTCAAAGCACCCCCAATAAATTTGGTGTTATTTGGTCTGTCGATGGCTCTATAATTAGCAAAAACGTGAGTGTTGGTGAATGTATACTATTAATCGGAATAGCTCATCTTAAATTGCTTTAGGTCATGCCAAAAGGACATTTCAGAGTGATTTAAGATACAATGTTGATATTTTTAAAAAAAAAATCTATTTATTGCCATTCTTGTAAAAGTTACTGATGTGTACACCACAGCACAGCGTTGTTCCAGGTCTGACGCATACAGTTCACTGACATCAAGATTTCAAACCCGATATTACTCAATCCTCGATTGACTGACAGGGATGATCCGCAGTGGCACACCAATGGTGTAATTCTAGGCTTGCCCGCATCGTTGTCTCACCTTGAGACTGAGTAATTCTTAGAGATGCCATGGTCCCGAGGGACAAGTATGGACTTACTCGCTGTTAAATAAAATGTGTGTTCAGTTGTTATATATAGTAGACAATCACACGATGTTTCTCAGTGACGGTGTGTTTTGGATCATTTGTATTGACCTGAGCATTCTGGGTATTTCACTCAGAGGATCATATGACACCCCCACAAAGCAGGCGAAATACCGGAAGTAGAGTGGTGTGCGTGAGGCAACGAGGATTTTAATTAGAATGTAGTCCTATGGAAATCGCAGTTACACTTTCAACAGTAAGTGTGTTTAGACTTCGAATTTCGTCACATAATTTATATCATAGCCACCTAAGAGTTTACCAAAGATAACGTCGTTGTCCATTTCAATTTAATAAATGTTTCTGAATTTGGGGAGGTCTCCTTATGGAGGTTATGGGGTTATGTTTTCCTGTATTCCTGTAGGAAAAGGTTGTGGTTTACACTTTCATAAAGTTTGTATATTTACACTTCAAATTTCGTTACACCATTTATATCATAGCCACCCTAAGGTTTAACAAAAATAACAACGTAGTCCAATGTTATTTTAATGCATTTTTCGGAATTTGAGAGGTCTAGTTATGAGGGTAGGTTAGCTAACTGCAGTTCAAATGCTAATCGCGACTAGCATCGCTAGTTGGTTTTAACTTTACCGAGGCTGTTTATACTGAATTGCAACTGCTGTTATGAAGACAGTTTAGAGCCTGGCAGACGTGAAGGCAGTGAAAGGTAATGAAATGCATGGTCCAAGTAGCCTGGGAAGCCGTCTAGTTATGAGGGTAGGTTACCTAACTGCAGTTCAAATGCTAACCGCGACTAGCATCGCTAGTTGGTTTTAACTTTACCGAGGCTGTTTATACTGAATTGCAACTGCTGTTATGAAGACAGTTTGGAGCCTGGCAGACGTGAAGGCAGTGAAAGGTAATTAAATGCATGGTCCAAGTAGCCTGGAAAGCCAAACTATGTTAACTGTAGCCTAAGTTTAATATGGAACGAGTACGTGTTGCTGATATCATTTCGCAACTCATCGAGCTAGCAAGTCAAGCTAGTCTACATCAGGCAGTGCATAGATAATATTATTACACTTTTTTACAGTCAATGAAGCACCAAGTGAAAGTCAATGTTTGCTTTATATCCAGTGGCAGTGGTGCTGATGTCGTTTGAATAAGTACAGTAAACTTAGAAAACGTATAAAAATATTTGCATTCATGCTAGCTGTATGGTCTATGTGCCACCTATGTTGCAAGCTGCTGCCAAGTAGGCTGGTCATGTCTAAAGCGTGATTATTTTCAATAACTACTCCTCCTGATTGATTGTCATTGACACCGTCAGGGTATGGCTTACCAAGACAGGGAGAAAGTAAGCTGTGTATGGCAGGTGCGTGTGGTAGGCTAGGCAAGGCAGTGCTATTCCATGTAAACTGCAGTGGTGGACTGCGTGATCGCTGGTCAGGCCACCCCCAACCAGCAAAATGTGACGTGATATATATCTGTATGTCTATATACTGTATCTATCTAGGATATCTGTATATATCTATGTATCTATCTATAATCTGCACTTTTTACTGCTGAACAGTGTCTTGCCCGTTTCTCTTTACTCCTCTCTCATGTCAATCTCAAGGGGGCTTGTTCAGTGGTCCCCAACGTGACGCAATAGAGTACATTGAGGGGGAAAGAAGAATCATTGCAAACCTCAAATCATTGCAACATCAAATAGGCCTACAATGGATAACAGTTTAGATGAGTAGTACCTAATGCAAATTTGTTTAATAATGCAAACCTTGCAATACGGCCTTTAACATATGTGATATTTTGGATACCCATTTCATTGCAGAGGATAGGGTAATTGTGTTTGAAGGGGACGTGACTTAACATAGGCTATAATTAACTATTTTTACGACTTGATTCAAAGCAAGGTCGGGGGCATATATTTTTTTTTTACAGTTAAGAGTTTTCCGACACTCAATGTGTCGCTACCATGGCAGGATTTTTCTGCTTGGCTTTCGTTATGAAGCTTGACTTGACCTGTCATCGATGCTGCCCCGTCAGTGCAAACTACGCATATCCCTGCTAACTTAACTGGAAAGCTATACTGGACGCGTAACTGAAGCGTTCCGTTCGCGACGCGTACAATTCATTTTAGATGACTGGTCCATCTCCCACATCTGTTATAGCTACTTTAATAGTGGAAGCTAATTCAACACTTCAGTTCTGCACCGGATGTAGCTCCCCTGTACGCTCATGATTTGTAAAGCAGGCAACAATTCTGTTACCCTGAACATCTCATCTCCGGTAGCATTGTCCAGTTCTTTGCCAAATAAAATGATCTGAAATCTCATCATCCACGTATCTCACGTTAGCGATCAACTGGCAAGGCCAACTGGTCAGTGGAGTTTTTCCATTTCTTATGCAGCATCTGGCCCTAGCATCACTTTAACCATTTGCAGGCTAGAATGAGCGACTCTGTTAAATTGTGTGGCTTTTTTAAATTTAGCAAACAAATCTGAAAAACGAGCCACACGCACGATAGAAAGCATAGCATTCAGTGTCTTTGTTCTGGTGCAGCACATTCCGAGGTTCATGTGGAAGCGAATGCACTCTCTTTAAAATCATATCCATTGCGTGCACCTGCATTCTACCGTCTGCTGTCAATACAGAACAACAAACAAACAAACTTAATGTTAACGAAGTTGTTAACATTACGCCCTGAAGTAAAGTAAACTGTAGCCTATTGTTGTTTGTGCTGCAAAGAAAACTTGAATTGATATAATTGCAATATAATTATTATGGCCAATTTTTTTTTTATGAAATGATATATCAAAGCAGGTAGAAGTAACTGTAGTCACTTGACATTTCTGAGGATTTACATATTTCCATCAGGGCAGTGGTATAGAAATTCTTCAGTGGAGGGACCACACTAGTTAATCACGCCATCAACACCTTCTTACCTTTTCTTCTGTTATTACTATTCTTTAACTTTATGGTAGAAAGTGAGTCCAGCAAATTGAGAACCTAGGATCCTGTTTATGTTTATGAATGTGACTCCAGTATATGTTGAGACATAAGAGTGGAAAAGGGGGTTACATTTATATAATGCAAATGATTATGTTAACAATGTCATCGAATATGTTGTACAAACAAGAAGAGCGAAATGGTAAACTTTTAAGAAATCATCATCCACATCATAGTATGATGCTGTGTGGGGTTATGGACTTGACAGTTTTGCATGGAATTGCCCATGCAGTATATACATATTTAAGCAATATAGCACGAGTGGGAGTGGGTTGTTGCTAGATATTCCCACGGGTGTTGTTCGGCCGTAGCCTCCGGCCTCGAGGCTACGGCCGAACAACACCCGTGGGAATATCCAACAACAACCCACGATCACGAGTGCTATATTGCTTTTATACAACAATTCTACCACTTCTTTTTTGCGCTAATTTCCCATTATCATGTAAACGTTTAAATCGCTAAAACTGTCTTGTTTGTAGATCTAACTTCTCTCCGCCACAAATTTCTACTTCATGCAGGACAAACTGCCGTTACTAGTTCTAAATGGATGGTTGCTATGGCCAAAGGCCAGTCGTTAGTTCTAAAAGCACGTTGCTATGGCCAAAAGCCAGTCGTTAGTTCTATCTCTCCCGTTGTCAAGCAATGTAGAATCTAGCCTAATAAACGTTAGCTCGCATTGCGTCTGGTTAGGACATGCTTTTAGCTTTGAAACATCACTATTTTACTTAGCCTACATGCCATCCAACTAGCTAATATCCACCTCCGTCATATTCTATGTTCTGAGCGTCTGTATTTCAGCTTGGATGCAATGTGACAGTTCGGTTTACACTTGACAATTTGACATTGTATCGCGGAGTGATTTATTATTAGCTGTGAAAAGTCCGAGTGGATTATCGTGGGATATCTCAACTCATGGAACGTCTCTCGGCCAATCAGAAACAAAGAAACCGCTTCATAGAACCCAATTGTTGTATAATAAGATTTGACACATTGCAGTTTTTTAATGGTGGGGTTATTTATAAATCAAAGAATTGTGGGTAGATGTGGGTGAACTGTGCAACATGCAGTTTGTGGACATGAGGCAGACGTAACAGACAGATATTTGTGTTTGAGGGGGTGATGTGTATGTGTGTGTGTAAGTGTGTGTGTGTGTGTGTGTTTATGTGAAAGTCTTCGTTGCTGGTCAACTCAGCGACATGCAGTTTGTGGACAAGAGGCAGATGTAACGGACTGACGTTTCTGTTTGAAAGAGTTGTTTGTGTGTGTGTGTGTGTGTGTGTCTTTGTTGCCGGTGTACAGTATTTCTGAATATGAATGCTGTCTGGACAGGAAATGGCACAGCTTTTATCACATGCAACCAATCCAAAATCGATTTCATATTCAGAAACGTTAACCAGTAACAGCCTGGTTGCTTTGACATATCAAAACCAAATTTTATCCTATTACATCATTTGAACAGGTGAGTCGTCCTGTTTATTTTACCATCCATTTGAGGCTATAACACATTGCAACTTATTCAACAGTGAGTAAACTGCGGATGTTCCCGCATAACAGAATAGCTATAACATTAGGCTACTCGTATTTGTTCTAGAAACATGCCTAGTTCCTTAGGCTCCCTCCTTCCTTCAGTGGTTACGTGTTTCATGCTGGCTACACGTGAACAACTCATACTTAATTCAACACAAGGTCTACAGACCTTAGAGGTGTACATTTCATTTTCATACATCAAAGCGTTAGCCCTTGACAGCCAATCAAATTCTATGTTGAAGCGTCCAAACAGGAAGTGAGGTCAAATCTCGGAGACGCTTTGAGGTATTGAGACCATATTTGGCGGCATGATTTTGGACACCATCCAAAGTAGCCTCAGTAAATGTGTTGTAATTTGGCCACTAGGGGGCGCCGCAATTAGCAAAAATGCATTTTGGCTCATATCTCTTTACGTCTTTGGGATGACATCTACATTTTTACATTGGAGGTGCTCTGGGCCATACCACTGATGAATCTAGGCAACTTGTCAGGTCAGTGTAAGAATTCGGCAATCGAGGGCAACGCCGCCAAACTCGAAGCAGCTTCGCGTCTTGGCCAAACTTTGGCGCTTTGACCTGAGGACAAGCGGTCGTGTCTCCTACCGGGCGCTGTCGTGGCGCGTCTGAGCAAGCACACTTCGCACTTTCCCACCGGGAAATGCATTCTAGTTGCATCTACAAATAATTATATCATAGTGACACGCGAAAAAATAAACGATAGCTTAGAAACTAGGCCTGCATGAGATTTTCCCACTGGACACACCACATCAGTGCTCGTTGCTACGATACACAGGACTCACAGTGAGTTGACGACCAATGAAAATGACATGGGGAAAAGAAGGAAACAAAGTAGCCTGATTTTGATCTCACCTTAGGCCTACTATACTTTCCTAATTCCTACGTTACTCAGACTTTTGTTAAATCGTCAGGGCCCGGTTGCACAAACACCAAAACCAAAGATTGATGATATGAACCAAATATTCTGGAACAGATGGATTTACAGCATTGAACGTGATAGGCTATTAGGCTACTGCTGCGACTTCCACCGTTTCCTTTCCAGAGATTGCTGCGCGTTCACAACGCAATGAACGCATGCAGTCTACATTGAAGTGAAACGTGCAGAACGTTGTCCAAAACAATACAATAACATTGTGTGTTGATATCTAATACAATATACACATCTGTAGACATGAAGTGGCAACTAAAGCCATTATCAGTCATGAAAACTGTGGCGGCTGCATTAAGGTTTTGGCTGAGCCAGCTAGCCAGCCAACAACTTCATCAGCCAGCCGGTCTCAAAGCAAATGGCTTCGGGGTCTATAACACTATCCATTGCAGCCTATTTGAAACCGATCATCCCCCCTCCCCCATACACTCGTCTAGGCTAGGCTACAGACATCACCGAGGCATTGAGTACAATTAACTGCCTCCCCACCCCCACCCCATCTATCTGTCCCTGCATAGGCCTACTGTAGGCTGACTGTTTAGGCAACTCGTGGAAGAATGCGCAATGTTTCATCGCATAGGTCTGTAACCTCCTATCAGGCATGGTGTCAGACAAGCTGGACCCATTCCAGTTTGCCTACAGGGCAAGACGTGGTGTGGAGGATGCAAGCCTCACACTTTTAGACACTGTCACCAAAAACCTGGACTCAGCACACCCACACACCAGGATTTTATTCATGGACTTTTCCTCAGCTTTTAACACAGTGAGCATCAACAAACTTTTACATCACCTATCAGATCTTCAGGTTCACCCAACACTCACCCTGTGGATAAAGCACTTTCTGCTGGACAGACCACAACAGGTGTCTTTTAATGGGGCTAAATCAACAAAGCTCATTTTAAACTCTGGACTCCCCCAAGGCTATGTTTTATCCCCAATCCTCTACTCAGTGTACACTAATAGCATTCAGTGTAACAGTGAAGGTATGGCACTTTTTAAATATGCAGATGACATTGCCTTGGTTGCACACATGTCCCACACTGATGCCCTAGCCCGATACCAGCAGGCAGTGGACAACCTGTCTGAAACTTTTGTTGAGCTCTCCTTAGAGCTCAACATTGCAAAAACAAAGGAGCTATGCTGTGGGGGCAGAGACAAGGCATCACCTCTGTTCCAGCCACTTAACATCCAGGGTCAGCTAGTGGAGCAAGTGCAGGTATTCAATAGCCTGGTCCTAACCATCCCATAATACTACCATTTCATTTCGTATTATGGTCTGGCATTTCTTTGCTCTGAAGCGCTTGCAGGAAGCGGGAAGTAACGCCCAGTTCTGGTTTGAATTGATTGGACAGCTCTCACCCAATCGGCGATAGTTACTCATAACAACATAGCGCAGGCGTTTAACGTCATCGTCACGAGCGCCCTCCCCCTTTCGCCCCCACCAACCCGTCTCTTCGTTTATTGGCTGCTTTCTGGAGGGGGGGCGTTCTGTTACAATTCTACCGAGCAGAATGCTCCAAAGAGGAGCACGGCCAGACTCGTAGTGGAGGCAATCCTTGGCCGGAAGTACGTGGATGGCTCGCGAGGCTAGGTATTCAAGTACCTGGGCCCAGAAATAGACACTTCCCTGTCCTTTTCACAACACACCAATACAATATTCAAGAAAGCACAACAACGTCTTCATCTGCTCAGAAAACTCAGGACATTTCAGGTCAGCAAGGACGTACTAACTTTGGTCTACCGCTCCCTCATTGAATCAGTTCTCACTTTCAATTATCTTCCTGGTACAACCAACTCACCATCAAGCACAAAACAAGACTCTCCCGGATAGTAAACCATGCTGCCAAAATAACTGGTTCCCCCCACACCCCCCTATCTGAGCTGTACAGTCGCTCAGTGATCAGGAAAGCCAACCTGATCACAGCGGACCACTCTCACCCCCTCCATCACTCCTTCCAGCTACTACCATCAGGCAGGCGTTTCAATGTACCACTGGCCCGGAAGAATATTTACAAGAAATCCTTCATCCCTTCTGCAATAACCATACTGAACAACACAAAATGATTACCACAGCTGACACCTCAACACCCCATGTCTTGTCCTTATATGTCTGTGTGAATGTTTATTTGTGATTGGAGCCTTGTCAAAGAACATTTTCTGTAACCCTTGTGTAACAGACAATAAAGTACTATCTAATCTAATCTAATCTAATCTAATATGCGCGTTTCAGAATGTTCGAATTCGCCAGCGTGTGTGTAGTTATGTGAATAGAAAAGAATAGAATATAGCCTACTTTATTGATGCCTTGTTCAAAAGGACTTCCGTCATGAATAGATTGGGAATCGAACCAACACCCCTTAGGTCCTCAAGCCGAAGCTCTAACCAGTGAGCTACAGCCTTGCTTATCAATCATTTGAAAATGTGTGTCTCAATGCTGAATCTCGAATTCACATAGAAGTTAGCTTAAATTGTAGAAACAATAGGCCTAGCTTTTTTTCAGCAGACATCGCAAACATAGCCTACACATTCGCAAAACGGAGAATATCATTCACTCATTATTTTAAATGATGCTACTTCTCACGCCTATGCCTGCTCAGCATAGCTCTCTCTATCTCCCTCCCTCCGAGGTAGCTAGCCTAGACCCTATAAGATGCTTCTCCCTAAATGAATGAAAGTTGTTTTAGAAAGTAGCCACGGTAGCCTGTAAAATGCGGCATGAAATCCTGGCTACTGTGTAAGCTAATTGAAACCAGACTGTTAGGCTCTTTGATCCAGGTGACCAGGTCCGATCATTTTCGGCGGCGCGAACATATAGGCTAAATGAATAGAAGTGAATTTGGGGAGTGAATTAGAACTAGCCACATTCACTTTTAGAGCATTTTAGTTGAAAGTCAAGTTTGCTTAAGGTTTGTTCAAGAACTCTTCCAAAGTTTTTACTTCAAACAACACAAATCAACACAAATACATGAACAGATAACTCAAACGTGCTGTATGTCATAATGAAACAAACAACCACAGATTATCAACAACACGGTCTGACACGAATGACACATGGCTTAGTGCAAACTGAATTTAAGACCAAACGATTTCATTCGTGCACGAAGCGCCATCTAGCGATCATTACGTGTAAGTAAAAGCCTCCCACTCTAAGGACTCAGCGGTCATTTGACCGCCTCGCCGCGCTTTAAGTAGTTCACAACAGCACGGCGCTTCTAGTAAGTCGTCAAAAGCGGTCAAATGACCGGGGCGCGGCGCTTCTAGGTATAAGTGGGTCAGAACGGGGCGGCGCTTCTAGTGTTAAATTCAGCTATCTGGCTGAAGCCTCAAAATATTGTAAACAAAGTAGCAGGCTAAGCTCATCATACTCTACTGGTTGGACTGTTCAGTTTCCCCACATGTGTTTTAGATTCAAGGTAAGCTAATACTTTTTCTCCTGGGGACAGGCCCTTTTAAGCCTTGGAGTTGAAAACATTGGTATTGAGATGGTCAGCCAACTTGAATGCAAGAGTTTTTAATCAAATGTCTGCAGCATAGCCTTCTAATGATGCTAACCGTCTTTTGTGCGTCATTGCGTTCACAATTGTGAATGTTTTATTTGGATTAATGTGCATGTCGAGGGCGGGTGTCCATTGAGCGCGCACGAGAGCGGGCCAAGGAGAATGAGTTTACTTCTACTGTTTGGTAAAGTTGCACGCATAGTCTACAGTTGCGGAAGAACTTTATGCTTCCACCCGAGCAGCGTCAGGTGCATCAGTTTGACCACCATGCTAGGGATGATCTCTCACACTTGCCATTTCTAAAACCTCGCGCGCTGCACTCAAAACTCCATACTCCTACTCTCGCACGTAAGGGAAACACATCGTCACATGTGGGAATCAATTACGCATGCCATAACTAGCCTGAACCGTAGGACCGTACGTCGAACACACACTCCGAACCGTGACATGCGAACCGCACGGTTCGGAGCATTTTTCAAAAACCGTGTCACCCCTACTGGTTTGGGCTTCAGGCTTGTAACCGGAGGGTTGCCGGTTCGATCCCCGACCAGTCCACCACGGCTGAAGTGCCATTGGGCAAGGCACCTAACCCCTCACTGCCCCCCGAGCGCCGCTGGTTGGGCAGGCAGCTCACTGCTCTGGGTTAGTGTGTGATTCGCCTCACTGTGTGTGTGCTGTGTGTGTCACTAATTCGGTTAAATTGGGTTAAATGCAGAGAAACGAATTTCCCTCACGGGATCAAAAAGTATATATTCTGTTCTTCTATTCAACTGAAATAGCACTTCTCAGGCTAGTCCTCGCCTGCCAATGACATTCAATCGACAGAACACTATGCGAATTGGTTGGAATTGCAACAATACCTTCCACAAACACACACAGACTAGCAGCACGAATGTAGTAATTTAGAGCCTACCGTTTGTTGAACGCTGGTTGATCCTGTTGAACCCTTTTGTTGAAATCCATACCAAACAAACTACTACAAAGCAAATCCATGAAATCCCCTCCATCGTGGCCAAGGCGTTGCCAGATGCAGCGACAAAAAAGAACATCGCCTCTGGGTCATCCACGCCTGGTATCTGACTGTTTAAACCTGCTGCTTTCACAGACGAGCACTTCGCCGGGTCCTTTGCGACCGACCGTCCACCCCAGGCTCAGGTCAGCGCTGCTCAGGGTGCCACATCAGGTAGGTAACAGTTCAAACACTTAATCATAGATCATAGACAGACATAAATAGTGTAAGACAGTGTTTCTCAAATGGTGGGTTGGGACCCAAAAATGGGTCGCGGAACCGTTCTGGGTGGGTTGCGGAGCTTTTATTCAAAATACCTTATTATCAGATCTAATATTGTACCTTTATTTTAACAGGCTTTATTCTTAGCCAATGTCAGTCATCACCAGGGACAAAAGCAATGTTTATGTGACCGGTCATGTTAGACATCATTTTAGTGGTAAGCGCAAATGTAATGCCAAACATCCACATGTTACAGACAAGTAGGTCTACAGGCACTTTGTATGTTACCATGCTCACCAAATCCGTTGGCTTGAACGCTAAAAATAAATATATGGGTCGCGACCAGTGATGCCGGTAACGCGTTACTTAGTAACGCGTTACTGTATTTTGACCACTTTTTTCGGTAACGAGTAATCTAACGCGCTACTATTTCCAAACCAGTAATCAGATTAAAGTTACTTATCCAAGTCAACGTGCGTTACTATTTTTGTCATTTTCATTTAGCTTTCTTCTTGTCGTGTATGCTCACGTTTTCAGCACGAGGACAACTCATGTGTAGGCTCCATGCAGCGACACAAACGTAAACAACAATGCAGGGAGAAAAGAGATGTGCGTTTTCTAGATGAAAATACAGTCAGTAGACATATTTTGAGTTTGTGTCATCTACACATGACAACATTAAGGTAGGCTACGTTGTAAACTCTGTGTTGGCGACAAAGTACCGTCTAGCAAGACATCCCGAGTTTGCATAATGTATGGCTCCCCGACGGCCGCAACGGAGAGGGAGAGAGAGGGGTGCGTGTGTGTGCCCGAGACGCATCCAAAACAGAGTGCACCCTGACTGGGCTGTTTCGCTATATTAACCGATACGTTGTCAGTGCAGGCGGGCTTTTATCTCTTTTCTCCCGAACTAAATTAATTAGTTCAATGTTTATGTACAGTAGCGTCATGGCAGAGTCTTGCACACTGCACTGTTTGTAACAGTGACTTTAGCATCGCCCATGGTGGATTAAATGATTGCAAAATAATTGTCGATGTGAGTTTATCAAGTGTAGCCTAATTTCATTGGCATATTCTAAATGGCTGTAGAAGGATACACAGAACCTAAACTACCAAAATCTTCATATTTTACTACCAGTTCCTATCTATAGGCCTTCCTTATTTGGTATACTGACTAGACATTATTGAACAAACATACTCATCTGTATTTGGCTATTTCAGTAGGTTAAAGTATTTTTTTAGATATCTCCCTGAAATTACTTTTTGCAGGTTGTGATGTCTTCTAGCCTATATATTGTAAACGTTACTGCAATAAAGTGAGTAGGCCTATTGGCAAAACCGGTTGCCATTTTTATGTTGAGGCGGCAGGGGGCTTTGTTGAAAAAGTAACTAAGTAATCTAACTTAGTTACTTTTACAATCATGTAATCAGTAAAGTAACTAAGTTACTTTTTAAAGGAGTAGTCAGTAATCGGATTACTTTTTCAAAGTAACTGTGGCAACACTGGTCGCGACTCTATGAACATAGGAAATTGTGGGTCCCAAAGCCAGACCAGTTTAGAACCACTGGTGTAAGACATAGTTCATAAAAGCAGTCAGAGAAGTCTAAGTTCATAAAAAAGGTCCCAGAAGTCTAAGTTTATTAAAAAGTTAATTAAAAAGTTAATAAAAAAAAGGTCCAGAGTGCATGCATTAAAAATGTAATGTTTTTAAAATGTGTCACATGACAGGCATGGATGAGCCTGACGAAGCTGTCCAGCCCGGGGAAGCTGCCATGGACTTCAGCCCAGAAATTGTCCGGCCTTACCCTGAGGCTGGGCCTAGAAAGCAAGCCAAGAGACAAGGGAGAAGGAGGCAAGTGGATTTAGTCTTTCATCTCATATTTTGTCTGTTCTTCCATTGTCTACAGTCATATAGCCCTACCACATTTCACGTAAGCTAATTAAATCAGCATTAAAATTTTAATGTTTTCAGGACGACTGCCATACTTACCGACATCCCGGTGAGGGCAGCTCTACAAGCCGAAAAGGAAAAATGAAGCAGCATCCCTCTTCTCAGGCTCCCAAGAGGCTTTTCTCAACTCCTCCTGCTGCACCGCCCACCGAAGTCGCCCCTGGCACCACCTCAGCTTCTCCCGACATGACCACCACCTGGCTCTCCACTGTAGAGACAATGATCACCTGGCTCGCTGATGAGGTCACTGCTGTGCCGGATGTAGTGGAGTTTGCCACCATTCCTGCCTCCTGTTGCTGTTGCCTCCACAGCTCCCTCCCATGTCGCCTCCACTGCTGTGTACGACGATGTCAGCTGCCTGGTATGTGGAGAGACGTTCAGTTCATCACTGCCAGGGGAAGAATGGGTGCACTGCGCATTTTGTTACCGTTGGTCACATGAAGAGTGTAACGAAGGCGGGGACCACTACTTATGTCACCTGTGTGATGAGTAAAATGAAATATATTTCTGTCACAATACTGTCCATGTGTCTTTACTGGTCTGCAATGGAAATACTGTAATTTAAATGTACACAGCACAGCACATTTCACTTAGTATTCGACCGATTAACCAACTATTAGGCTTGTGTTAGGCTATGAGTGGGAGCTGATTAATTAAATATTTTCCCGGGTATTTTTCGTCCATCGATGTAAGCTAGCATATAAAGTAATAACGGCTGGGCCTACTTTTGCCTAACTCAATATGACAATAATAATTAAGTTGAGAGGACATGCTGTATGCAATCTTACGTCAAAGTTCTGCTTAACACTAGAAGCGCCGCGCCCCTCTGACCCACTTATACCTAGAAGCGCCGCGCCCCGGTCATTTGACCGCTTTGACGACCTGCTAGAAGCGCCGTGCTGTTGTGAACTACTTAAAGCGCGGCGAGGCGGTCAAAAGACCGCTGAGTCCTTAGACTGGGAGGCTGTTACTTACACATAATGACAGCTAGATGGCGCTTCGTGCACGAATCAAATCGTTTGAATACATTTGTCAGACTGTGTTGTCTGTGGTTGTTTCATTATGACATAGGTCTACAGCACGTTTGAGTTCTCTGTCCATTTATTTGTGTTGATTTGTGTTGTTTGAGGTAAAAACTCTGGAGGAGTTCTTGAACAAACCTTCAGCAAACTTGACTTTCAACTTTTTCATAGTATTTCATTTTTTATATTTCGTTTTTACATTTTGTATGCTAGCCTACTTAAAAATGTTGGCTATTTTAAAACGGAGGCACATACGCGTTCTGTGATTAGGAGCCTGACCCGACGGGAGGGGAAGGATGAAAAATGTCGACCCAACACCGGTGTTGTTGGATCTCGAGATCCGTAACCCGCAGTTCGGGTTTGGGCAGATAATCTAAGCTCTAAAATGAATGGATGGCTAGTTCTAATTCACTCCCCAAATTCACTTCTATTCATTTAATAGGTCTATGTTCGCGCCGCCGAAAATGATCGGACCGAACAAAGAGCCTAACCTAGTCTGGTTTCAATTACACAGTAGCCAGGATTTCATGCCGCATTTTACAGGCTACCGCGGCTACTTTCTAAGACAATGTTCATTCATTTAGGGAGAAGCATCTAGGGTCTAGCTACCTCGGAGGGAGGGAGATAGAGAGAGCAGAAATGCTGAGCAGGCATAGGCGCGAGAAGTAGGCTAATTAAAAATGATGAGTGAAAAAGATATTCTCCGTTTTGCGAATGTGTAGGCTATGTTTCGATGTCTGCTGAAAAACAGCTATAGGCCTATTGTGAATTCGTGATTTTGAATTGAGACACACATCCACGATGCGAAGGGACAGAGCCGTAGCCCACTGATTAGAGCTTCAGCCTCGAAGCCCAAGAGTTGCTGGTTCGATCCCCGACCTGGGTAGGCTATGGCAGAAGTACTTTTGAGCAAGGCATCAATAAAGTATATTCTATTCTTTTCTATTCACACAATAACTAGCCTACACGCATGCTGGCGAATTCGAACATTCTAAAACGCGCATATAGCTACGATGAAACATGATTGCGCATTCTTCCACCAGTTGCATGTAAACAACAAACAGCCAGCTTACAGCCATGCAGGAGGCAGAGTGGGGGTGGGGAGGCATTTGTCAATGCCACAGTGATGTCTGTAGCCTAAGATCATATCCACACGTAGCAAAACGACCCCCACTCCCCCCAGTGAACTGGTTAGACGTGTATGGGGGAGGGGGAATGATCGGTTTCAAATAGGCTATGTTTGCAATGGACACTGTGTTATGTAGCCTATAGACCCCGAAGCCATTTGCTTTGAGAATAACGGCTGGCTTCATGGCTGATAATGGCTTTAGTTGCCACTTCATGTCTACAGAACATGCAACTGAGTCCTGTGTAGCCTATCGTAGCAACGAGCACAATACTGATATGGTGTATCCAGTGGGAATCGTTTATAGGCTCGCGTTTATTTTTCGTGTGTGTCTCTGATATAATTATTTTTAGATGCAAAGTCTAACTGGCTTAGCCAAAGTTTGTCAGATGGCGGCTCAATTTGGCTTAGAAAATTATTGGCTGGCGAAATTATTTTTCGTTAATGGTAAACAAATTTCAGAGAGCTTGTTATTAAAAAACATTAACAAAAAATAATTGTATGTCGACGTTCAAAAACGGTCAATGAATTCAGTCAGTGAGCTATCATATTACGCCCCTGCAAGGATGTGAACCCGGGCCTTCAGCGTCGCAACTTCAACTGAAGGAAGGGGCTAAACGCGATAAAAACAGTCTCCACCGACCTATATTACCTCGGTAAAGTTGGAAATGAGGTCCTATGTCCAAAATGACCTCATTTCCAACTTTACCGAGGTGATATAGGTCGGTGGAGACCGTTTTTATCGCGTTTAGCCCCTTCCTTCAGTTGCAGCGTCCCCCTTTGCTAAAGCTGGTTTTGAGCTAACACATTTCTACGGCAACAACAGTCTTAATCACTCCACCGCACACCCGAGACAAGTCAATTAAATCGTCGGACTATCGATATACATGTCCGTGTTGATAGAATAATTTTAGAAATAAAATTAACCTTGCAACTCAATGATTTATTACATTTTGAGGGACTAGTTTCTCAATATCAATCCGCCACTGCCATACAGGGAACAAAGTAGGCTATTGCAATGCGATGTAAGGTTCGTTTTATTTCTAACATGGTTCTATCAACACTAGGCATGTGCATCGACAGTCTGACGTTAAAATGTATTTGTTTCGGGTGTTCTGTGGAGTGTTTTCAGTGGCAGGCTGGATGTTACCGTTGACTTGCGTTATCTTGGCACCAGATTAGCACGAGATGAACGCTGCAACTCATAGGAAGGGCAGAAATTCACCGAAAATGGTCTTCACCGACCTATATCACCCAGACTGATTTGGAAATGAGGTCCTATGTCCAAAATTCCGAACTATTGCTTTAATTTCATTTTTGGGTGTCGTATTCCTTTAAAGGGCCAGTCCCTAATTTTACAACACCTGTAAGGGGGTCTGGGGAACTCCTCCCCCAGCAGATGTTTTTTTTGTGATTTTCACATACAAATGAAGCATTCTGACAAAAACTAGATATACCGCAAAGCGATACACAATATGACCGCTGCTCAGTCCTGCACATTCTCTCCGCAATATCAATCACGCTTTTGTTTCCATCGCCTACTCCATCCCCTACTGCAACTTTTATGTATGTAAATGAGTGTGTGTATGCATGTGTGCGCTTCCTTTTGTGTATGAGTGCTTCTCTGTCTATGAGTGTGTGTCTGCTTGTGTGTGTGTGTTTTATGTGTCTCTGTGTTCTCTGCCGTCACTGTCACTCCAATATCAGATAACACACACACACCCACACACGCAAACTCGCATACACTCACACACAGGGACACCCACAGAAAGAGAGAGAGACAGAGAGAACACACACAGAATACACACATAACAGATAACACAGAACACACACAGACAGAGAGAGAGAGAAAGAAAGAGAACACACACAGAATACACCCAGAACATGCACATACACACACATATACACACATGCAAACACACAGATGGGCATACAGAAATGCACCCACACAGAGAGGCTGGTTTATTTTTTATTTTTTTTAATTCTGTCAGTGGCCTTATATCATGCTGGTCCCGCACATGAGCCATGAACAGTTCATGGTCCTCTCCGCCCAAGAAGTTGTGTCTTCATCTGAATCTTCTCTCTAAAAATGAGACAAACATTGTTCATAAGAGGCCCAAAGACACTTGAGTGGAGAGACAACGTAGAATTACGATTGTAAACACCTGTTCAATGGAGACTTTTGCGGGAATGGTGTATAAAGAGACACATCAAGTGTACGTATATAGTGTAAACTGCCCCAAAGTCATGACATCTCAGCATGTCTTTAACACATTTTTTCCTTTTTTCCATTTGACACTTGGACACCATTCACAGAGGCCATAGACAACAACCAAATGATCAATGGTAGTAGCACAGTAGTTTTCGGCAAATGCAGGATTGCCAATTCATGCAGAACTGATATTTAACGTGTCAATAGGGAGGGAAAGTAAAAACCAGCGCCCCAAGTGGTTGCGTTCCTATCGAAGAGCAGCTCCAATGTTAAGTCCCATAGACCGACTTTTCAAAAAAATACTACGCAGCTATACCAGCGATATTATCCACCAAAAATATTTTCCAGTCTGCATACTGTAATAATCTACTAACTGTGAAAATATCAGACCCTATTTCGCCTTATTTAAAAAAAAAAACGTAATTGCTCGTTTCATTTCATAAATGGACTACAACTTCAAGTGACGTGACACCCTTCCACGACGTCACTCACCTAGTATGGTTTGTTTATTAGCCTGTTAGCTAGTTGGTAGTAGACAATCACACTTACTGCCAGCTCTTGTGTGAGTAGGAGCACAACACAAGTTATCCCAACATAAAGGTAATTACCACACGGTTTACATCGCTCTCTGTTATTACAAAAATATGATAAGCCAGTTAAGCTAATTGCCGTTTTTGATCAGTTGGAGATGAAGCGCCCAAACTGGTGACGTCAAATGCTACTGTAGGTAGCTACTGTAGTTCGTTATCAACATGTTACAAACAAACTCAAAACAATTCAACTGATCCTAAAAAATAAAGCATGACCACTCGAAGCAATAGAGCTGACCTACATGCATAGCATATTGAAGGCATTTAACTAACTTCCCATCGTGGGCCGAGATATATTTTTTCTAAAGGAAAATCCCATCCACTCCCGCTAGCCTCTAGAAACGCAACCACCAGATGGCGATGAGATTACTTTCCCTCCCTATTTTGGTGAAACCTTTAATTTCAGATGACTTGTGGATATATAGGCTACTCTGCTTTACATTGTAAAATAATTTAGTTACTGTCTTTGCCTTTGACAAAAAAAAAGAAAAATCCAACAAAGAACATGAGAACAGACCTTCAGAACGTGAAGGTTTAACTTGTGAAACACAAGTGGGAATATTGAACAGTTCCAATTTCTAATTTTTGGTGGTGCTTTGGTGGAGCTGCCCTGGCATACAGGTGGTCCACCAGTACAGCATCACGCCTGCCCTTTGAGCTGTGGTCTAAACAACAGGAAAGTAAATACTAATTCTTTTGTTTGGCTTGAGCCCGTTCAATATTCTTCCTTACCTTTTAAGGATAAATGTGGATGAGTTCATATGCAAACATTCTTACTCAAATTGAACATGCTATCCACACAACATTGAACAAACCTGTTCATTGAGGGCCTTGACCCCAGCCACCTTCAGCTCCATCTCCTCGTCTGGGTCTGCCAACTCTAGAGAGGTGGCATCTGTTTCGCAGGCATTCAATGCCTCAGGTAGACGGGGGTGCCTATTATACATTAGGAAGTACGGGCTGTACTTGGTGGATCTCTGATTTGTAACAAACGGTTGTGTTAGATTGCATTGGGCCACCAAATATAACTCTTTAAACATGCATATGTTATCTAATCTTTTGAATAATAACCTGCTTTGCAGTGTTGATGCCATAAACTATGGCCTGCAGGTGGACGTCCCAGTTGTCCTGGTGCTCGTTGACATATTTTGTGAGAGTCCTCTTCACATTTTGATTAGTTCTCTCGTCCTTCAACATTGAAAGGAATTACATGCTCGTAGGTGTACATTGGCTAAAGTTAAACTTGAATGGGCTTTATGAATGGGCCTGCTGCAGGCGAGAGGACTGAAAATCCTAGGATTTTCTTTTATTATTTTTACAAAGCGCCATTGATACACAATGTTTTACTTACTTGGCCATTTGACTGGGGGTGGTAAGCACTCGTGATGGCATGCTTGATATTTAGCGCTGCAAATATGTGTGCATTAAGCTGTACATAATTCAGACACATAGGTTCATTTCAATATTTATTGGTCTCGTTGACAAATGAACAAAACAGTTTAAAACAGTGTGAATTTTGATTGTCATATGACCTGTAGTAGTGAAGGGTGAGGATAATCACACATACCTCGTTGACAAATACACAACCCCTGTCTGTTATAATTTTTCGAACCATACCGAAAGTGTATAGCTTTGGCACAAGTGCTTCAGCCACCTCAACACTGGAGGCTTGGCGATGACCCACTTTGTAAAAGGTCTGTAACTGTGAGGACATACTGATGTTCTTTCTTAAGCCTACCTTACATTGCCAGACTTTGCAAAGATTTGGAAAAGATTTTTGAAAGACTACAGTCTCAGACCCTCTCACATCTAAAGACAATTCATTGAGTTTTTAGTCACAGACTAGTCACAGGCCAGTCTCAGATTAGGATTTTGCAAAGACTGTGGTCACTATTTACAAGACTGCTGCTAGATTCCTTCAAATTATTTCCATCGTGCACTAGGCTATACGTCATCATCAACAGGAACTCACATGATAGGCTACTCATATCAAAGTAATTTTTTTCGCGTTTCTGCAGCATTGTTTGATAGTGTGACATCACTAACAGATATAGAGTTGTTCTGTCACGTAGAATAGCCGACTAATAAATTATAAGAAATGAAATAACAAATAATCATAGGCTACAGCTGTAGCCTATTTTGCCCCTTCCGTTTTCGTGTTCGTCGACCGAGGTCACTATTGGTTTTTAATGTTCACGTCACTATTTGCATGAGCCACGACTGAAAAGACTTACGATAATATCAAACATGTTTGATATTGTCGTAACGGCAAAACTAGAAAAAGACTGACTCCGACGGACTTAAAACCGCTAAGATTGGCACCTTACACTAAACGATTTAGATGACGGGAGCGCGCCGAGATTCTAGTACAACTGGCAAGATTTCCGCCCGATTTTGGAAAAGTAGTCGGCGACTGTTAAAACAGACCAAAATCGTGCAATGTAAGCCAGCCTTTAGTTGTTGTCAGTGGACCAATAAGGTCCATTCCGACAACCTCCCATGGCTCTGTCACCTAGGGGGAAATTCTCTCATGCGCGTAAGGGTTCCTAAGTCCAAAAATCCGCGCAACTGCGCGCATTTCCCTCTAAGTGAATTCTGCCATCCACTTAAATCGGTCATTTACACGTGGTAGAGAGAGTTGCGCATTTTGGGTGGAGCAACCCCAAAATCTGGGCGTTTCTTATATATACAACTCTTGCGTGCATTCTGCCATGGCTTAAGCAACTTTTCCTGCTACGCACTCCGGAGGGCTGGAATAAGGTTGAGCGCCACTACAAGGTGAAACAGCATTATTTCTCATGTCGGCAGAAGGCCTAGTTCTAAATACATGTAGGCAACACAGAATTTACAAATTGACATTACAGTATCAAATGGGATGCTTATAAGCTGATACAGCTTCGTGTTTTCCGCATTATTACAGTGTCACACGGTGGCATATTTTACGCCATAACCTTCACTGGCTTCATAGGCTACATTGTTAAATAGTGAAAACCCCGTTATAATCATCCACTTTCACTTTCAGTATTGGATTTTACCGATTATGTATCTTCAGTTTTAACTTGACGAGAAGTCATAATCCCGTAGCATACTTCGTTCGAATCTGTCCGTTTCTTTCCAACTTCACCGAAGTCATCCATACATTTGCACAGACGTCTGCACGTGGATTAGCATAGTTTATTCTCTCGTCTTTTTGTTATGCCAGTCTCTCTACTGTGTTCGAAGCTGCAGATGTCAGTCTACATATGGGCAGCTGTCAGCGAAACCTTTTTGTCAACCGTGAGTTTTTGAATTATAAATCTACACACCTCAAGCACGTCTTGACTCTTTACAAACAAACGTCAAAGCAAAAGTGAAATTTGTGATGACACCATTTTACTGTCGGCAGTTTTTTATTCAGTTCACCTTGCATATGTTTTCAAAATCAAAGACTGGTTGGTGTTCTTTCTGGATTTAAATGGCATTCAGAAGGTCAATGAGAAGGTCCACGTTCCACGTTTTCATATCAACCTAAATTAAGGAGGTGGTAGATAAGTCCTCTTTCATAAGGCCGCCTTGATTTGGAATTTGCGCTATGTGGGTGTGTCATAAGCTAGGACGGCAGAATGCGCATAAAACATTGGTGCGCAACAAACACCCGTAAAAAAAAGCTTAAGCGCTATTTACGCGCGAAGGGGAGAATTCCCCCCGTTGTGCGCAAAACGACTGATTTCGCTTTGAATGGTTACATTTGTAAACGGAAAGTAGGAGATATATACATTGCTGGCTACGTTGAACTGACTTGACCTTATAGCATGCTAACTAGCATTTAATCATTACCGACAGCCCACAGTGATTAAAAAGTAATGTAATGATTAATTTTGGAATTAAATACTTGTTTCAGCAATAAGTATGAAATATTAAAATAGGATACAGCAAGAAAATAGACTGTCAACACACATCGCTGTGTTAACGTTCGTCGCAAGCTAACATTCCCATAGGAATAAATGGAAACACAGGGAAACTAGACCTCCCCAAATCCAGGAAAATGTATTAAGTTGAAATCGAACAACGTCGTTATCTTTGGTAAACTCTTAGGTAGCTGTGGTGTAAACTATGTGACGAAATTCGAAGTCTAAATATACAAACTTTATATTGAAAGTGTAACTGCGATTTCCATAGGAATACATTCTAATTAAAATCCTCGTTGCCTCACGCACACCGCAGACAGGGCGACCGCTCTACTTCCGGTATTTCGCCGAATTGGTGTATAACCCTGCAGTCACACACGCTACAAGAGACAGCGACAAAGTGACAGGCTGCCGTTCATTTTAAATGGGAGTAGACTTTTGCCAGAGACAAGCGACAAGCTTGCCGCTGTCGCGAGCAAGGCGGGGCTAAAATAGACAAGTAGGCTATTTTATGCAAATGTTGAGCGAAGCGACAAAGCGACTGCCAATCGGAGTGAAGGCAGCGTGACGTTCCTTGTTTGAAAGTAAAGTTGAATTTTTTATCCAAGATGGCGGAGCTAACTAAACGAAGGCAGTATTTCTGTACTAACAAGTAAGTTTAGGGGTTGTTGCCTTATATTTTGCTACTTCTAGTGAGGAATATGAACTTTAAAATCCAAAAAGCCAGGTTTTGTAACCAAAAAATATATCTGAAGGTATGTACGAGCTATCGGCAGCCACCTAGCACGTAGCAATCGTTAGCCGTCAATCACTCGCGACTCACCTCCCCACTCAACGGCAAGTTTGTGGAGTTGTCGCTGTCTCTTGTAGCGTGTGTGACTGTAGGGTTAGTCACCATGATTGCGGAAAGCTGTGTAAACTACCCCTACCCCTGTGATAAAAGTGCTCCCCGTGAGACAAATCGTGCGGCTGTACATCAGTGGATTACATGATTCATAAGTGTGAAAGTATGTTGACATGTGTTGATACTATGAAAATAAAATACAGTAGTCTAATGACGACCGTGCAATACTGTGCCTCTCACTTTCTCTTTTTGAGTGTGTGTGTGTGTGTGTGTGTGTGTGTGTGATACTCGTTTTTATTAGAAATTAACAGGAAAATGTAGCCTAGAAATCTAAACCCCCTAGCGGCAGCAAATGTAATTTGGCTGGCGGGGCAGTGTAGGCACGATCCATAGAGCCAGGGAGCTGAGAACTCGAAAAACCAGCGGGCCAATCACAGCGTGTATAGAGTCGGTGGGTGGGCTTAACATAATGGTGACTGACATGTGACCAGAAGTTGCGACGGTAACGTAGGTTACGAATGTAACACTGGATCTGTGAGACCGAGGGATGACCGTCACTACGGTCTAAAAAGGAATGATCACCTTCGTTCTGCCTATCACCGAGACCATATGTCAAAATAGTCATGTCCATGACCTCCGGAAGCAGAACGACTTGCGTTAATAAATAGCAGAGAATGCTCCCGGGTCAGTCTCCTATCCCTGAACGCCTCAGAATGGTCCGAGCGACAAGGATAGTGACGGTCATCCCTCGGTCTCACAGATCCAGTGTTACATTCGTAACCTACGATCTGTTTCGACCTCACTCTGACCGTCACTACGGTCTAAAAAGGGATGACACATACCAAAAGGGTCGCGAGGAACCCAGAATCAATGATTAAAACCTCGCTCGGTCACGGACATGAGGGCGGCATCGCCGACTGGAGGCGGGCGAGTGACATCCACCCTGTAAAAACGGGTAAAAGTGCATGGCGTCGATCATGAGGCCGCTGCACAGATATCGTCTGCTGCTACACCTCTAAGGGCAGCCCAAGACGTAGCCATACTCCTGGTAGAGTGAGCCCTCGTACCAGAAGGAATCAGTATTCCCTGCGCCGTGTAAGCATGGGAAATAACCTCCACCAGCCAATGCGAGAGTCCCTGCTTGGAGAGTGGAAGCCCCTGCCTTGCTGCACCGTAAGAGATGAAAGCTGAGAGTGCGCCTTCCGCAAGGACTGCGTACGGGCCAAAAATGGCCCTCAAGGCCCTGACTGGGCACAGGGTCAGCAACTTGTAGTGCTGTGCCTGTGAGGTGGAAGAAGGCTGGAATTGAGTCACCTCCAGGACCTGGTTAATGGACTGCGGATTAAGAACCTTTGGCAGGAAAGCTGGATTCGGCCAAAGTGACACGCTAGCACCTCCTGCCTGCCACCTAAGGCAGTCGTCACTAACGGAGAGAGCACACAGCTCACTGACACGTTTCGCAGAACAGAGCGCCAAGAGAAAGGCAGTCTTAAGCGACAAGGAACGCAAATCTGCGACTCAAATAGGCTCATACGGGCCTACAGTAAGTGACGTTAAAACCGTGGGCAGATCCCAGCCCGGTGCCCGCAAAGTGCGACCTGGACGCAACCGGCGGGTTCCCTTCAAGAACTGGCAAACCAAGGGATGCCTCCCAAGGGGACCATTGTCCACACCCTGGTGAAAGGCCGAAATGGCCGAAGCATAGACTGTCACGGCACTGGCCGCCCTGCCTTGATCCAATTCCGACTGCAAGAAACGCAAAACTCGTGGCACGGGGCAAGCCGCTGGCTCGAGGCCCATGCCAGCACACCAATCTGAAAAGATCCCCCACCTGAGTGCGTAGCAAGCTCTAGTGGATGGAGTCCTGGCGTTATTCAGCGTGCCCTGAACAGACACATCTAGCTGCTCAACGATTGAGTTGATTGGAGGCACCTCTGGGACCTTGTCCCCCCTTGGTGGTGGACATAGTACACTGCCACAGTACTGTTTATCCTCACGAGAACGTGTTGGTGTTGCAACACCGGCAGGAATCTCTGCAAGACAAGATGGATGGCCTTCAGGTCGAGGACGTTGATGTGCTCCAACGTCCATGGGGGCTGCCACATGCCCCTCGCCATCCGTCCTTCCCAGACAGCTCCCCAGCCTGTCAGGGACGTATCTGTCGAAATGACCGGTCTCCTATGGGGAAGGCCCCCCAGTGGGACCCCTCGGAGCACGAATTCCCGGTCCCTCAAAGGGTGCAGGGCTCGAATGCAAGCCCGGGACACATGCAGCATCACCTGCCTGTTGCCCTTCGGGTGAAGACAGAAGGCATTGAACCAGCACTGCAGGGGGCGTGCCCTCAGCAGGCCAAGAGGAACTACCGCTGCAGCTGCTGACATCAAACCCAGCAGCTTCTGGACCCTGTGGGCGGTCACGAGACCGACCAAGCTGAAATGACCCAGCATGCCGAGCAAGCGGTCTGCTCTCCGTGGAGGGAGAGACGCCGCCATGCTGACTGAGTCGAGAAGGACACCAAGGAACTTCGCCTGTTGGCGGGGTTGCAGGTTGGCCTTCATGCGGTTGACTGAAGCCCAAGAATTAAATGTGGGCCATCTTGAAGGGCAGCACCTTGAGATAACAATTCAAGGGCCTGAGGTTGAGAACGGGCCGAAGACCGCCGTCCCTCTCGGGAAGAATAAAAGAACCCAGAAGCAACTCCTGAACCTCTTTGGCAAATACTGACATTAAAAAAGGGTCTCGTAGGACGTTACCTTGACCCCTGAGAACACAGGGGGCAGCGTATAAATTGCAATCGGCAGCCACGAGCCACCGTGGCTACGACCCAAGGGTCTGGGACAATCCCCTCCCAGGAGGTCCGTGACAACTGGGAAGGACAATTGACGGGCACCCATGGAATGCTATGCGGGAATGCTATGCGGGACCGCCACCGCGGCCCGCACCCCTACCGGTGCCTCGCCGTTGACCCCCTCTACCCCTGGAATGGGAATATGGGGCCAATCTCTGGTCAGGTGGATGAAATTGCCAGTCACCAGAGGCCTGTGGGATATAACCCCTCGGCGAAGGCCAGGCTGGCAGCCGCGGCCTATAACCGCCAACAGACGGTTGACCAACGCTGACCGTTGAGGCAGGCCTACGGCACACATGCTGGACAGCTTCCCTTGACGCTGCAGCACGTTCAGCGCAGTCGAGCACCTCCTGGGATCCTGGGTGGAAAACATGCCCAGGGACAACTGGGAGATTCAGCAGCTCCTGCTTGATAGGCTCTGGCAGGGAGGTCTGTGCCAGCCAAACCTGCCTGCGGCACAACACCGCGGAACCCATGGCGTCTCCCACATCACGTGTCAGCTGGGCGTGGGATGACAGAGCTGCATCCAGCAGGGCCCTGGCGTCCTGGTCGTCCCGACTCAGCGTCTTGCGAAGCGACGCCAGCGTAATGGCCAGAGCGTTACCCATCCGGGCCGCTCGTGCTGCTGCATTAAAAGTACGAGTGGCCAGGCGGTCTGTCTTCGCGCACTCCTTACGGGGGCAGCGTGGATTGGGTGACACACCAGTGAGGCCCAGAGATGTCAACGCGGCCATTGACTGCTCGACCGGTGGCATGTCCCCAAGTCCAGTCTCCACGGGGTACGTGGCCGTTGCTAGCTGGCGGCAGCCTGCATTGAACTGCGGGCGCTGCGTCAACTTACCCCATGACGACCTCAGCATTGCCGTGTAGTCAGGCGGCACCGGCACGGGGGGTGGTGGGGTAGCACAAGGGATGCCCTCCCAGATACCTACCATGGGAGCCGGAGCAGGTGTGGGCGCCTCAAGGCCCATGATGTTCGCAGCGCTCAGCACCAGTGACATCAGGGAGCTGACGGGGACCTCTTCCGCCCCCACGGGGCTGTCACCCAGCTCTGTAGAGCCTGTCTGCAGATCTCCCATGAGGTCGTCACCTGTGTGGGGAGCGCAGAGATAGCACATCCGCATCGTCCCGTTCCTCCTCCTCACCATGGCTCTCAGGCCTGGATGAGAGGGTGCCCTCCTGGCCAGGGGGCAGGGTGTCTTGAGAAGAGGCCTGGCGATCTACCAGCCGGTCCATCTTCTGTGCCAGAGCCTGGAGAGCAGAGAGGATCTGGAGCGACTCCGCGCTACCACCCTCGGTCGCTGCAGCCGTCGCCAGACGCTCAGCAGGACACTCAGCCGGACGCTCGGCCAGACGCTTAGCCGGAATGGGTGCAGCTCTCTGGGACGGCCTGTGGGGGGACTCACGCTGTATGCACCTAGCAGGCGCACACTAGCCCAACCGACTGCGAACAGCAGTCTAGGGTGCCCCAGAACCACAGAGGTGGCCCGCACCAGCGCACGAATGCACCTAGCAGGCGCACACTAGCCCCACCAGCTGCGAACAGCAGTCTAGGGTGCCACAGAACCAGAGAGGTGGCCCGCACCAGCGCACGAATGCACCTAGCAGGCGCACACTAGCCCAACCGACTGTGAACAGCAGTCTAGGGTGCCACAGAACCAGAGAGGTGGCCCGCACCAGCGCACGAATGCACCTAGCAGGCGCACACTAGCCCCACCAGCTGCGAACAGCAGTCTAGGGTGCCACAGAACCAGAGAGGTGGCCCGCACCAGCGCACGAATGCACCTAGCAGGCGCACACTAGCCCAACCGACTGCAAACAGCAGTCTAGGGTGCCACAGAACCACAGAGGTGGCCCGCACCAGCACACGAATGCACCTAGCAGGCGCACACTGGCCCCACCAGCTGAGGACAGGGGTATAGGGCGTGGCGGGGAGGCGACAGAGAGGAGCACTGCAGCGGTCCACAGCGTATGAACACACCTGGGCAAATAAAAGCACACAGTATTATGAAGGCCCACGCCCGCGGATGACAACACACAATGGGCGCAGGCTAGTCCCACCACTGCGAACAGTGGCCCAGGGCAAAGCACAGAAACAGAAAGAATAAAGCCAAAAACAGGCTATACAATAAACAGAGAACACCTCAGAAATAAATCCAGGCAACACTCAAAAATAAACCTCTCACAGCACAAGCAGGCTAGAGGAATACAAAATAGCACAGCAACGTAATGACCTACCGTGCAACAATGTTAAACCCCTCACTGCACAAGCAGGCTAGAGGAACACAAAATATGACAGCAACGGAATTACCTACCGTGCAACAATATTAAACCTCTCACTGCACAAGCAGGCTAGAGGAACACAAAATAGTACAGCAACGGAAATACTTACCGTGCAACAAACAATTAACCTGTCACTGCACAAGCAGGCTAGAGGAACACAAAATATGACAGCAACGGAATTACCTACCGTGCAACAATATTAAACCCCTCACTGCACAAGCAGGCTAGAGGAACACAAAATAGTACAGCAACGGAATTACTTACCGTGCAACAAACAATTAACCGCTCACTGCACAAGCAGGCTAGAGCAGCAACACAAAATATGACAGCAACGGAATTACCTACCGTGCAACAATATTAAACCCCTCACTGCACAAGCAGGCTAGAGGAACACAAAATAGTACAGCAACGGAATTACTTACCGTGCAACAAACAATTAACCGCTCACTGCACAAGCAGGCTAGAGCAGCAACACAAAATATGACAGCAACGGAATTACCTACCGTGCAACAACATTAAACCCCTCACTGCACACGCAGGCTAGAGGAACACAAAATAGTACAGCAACGTAATTACTTACCGTGCAACAATATAAACAAACCTCTCACTGCACAAGCAGGCTAGAGTAACACAACATATGACAGCAACGGAATGACTTACCGTGCAACAATATAAACAAACCTCTCACGGCACAAGCAGGCCAGAGTGACACAATATTACAACAACGTAATTACTTACCGTGTAATGATATAAGCAACCAATAAATTACAGCGCTAGGTGGCCCGCAGCAAAACTGACAGGCTAACACAATATCCGGCTGCACAATGCAGTATGCAGATAACAGGCAGACTTACGAAAAACTTCGGCTGCAACGACAACAAAGCACAGAAGACCGCACGGCGGCCCACACCAGTGCGCGAACGCACCTATAGTGGGCTCGCACAAAGCCCACGGCTGCGAACAGGCGTATAGGCACAGTATAAACAACACAAAATACCGGAACTAGCGCTCAACAAACAGCAATCTAAGCTAGACAACAGCTAGCTCAGCTGACAAAAGAAACACACCACTCCAATTCTCGGGGGCAAAAATATGCACCCGTACCACGCAGGTAGCGAATTACGTAAAGTGATGTCTTACCTTTCGGAGTCTCTTCAATACTCACAAGGTCGCTGAGGCGAGAAGGAGAAAGAGACTGACCCGGGAGCATTCTCTGCTATTTATTAACGCAAGTCGTTCTGCTTCCGGAGGTCATGGACATGACTATTTTGACATATGGTCTCGGTGATAGGCAGAACGAAGGTGATCATTCCTTTTTAGACCGTAGTGACGGTCAGAGTGAGGTCGAAACAGATCATCCTGTTATTTGAAAACAAGACGATGATTCGTTTAGCGTTATCCTATTGCGGGGAGGTAATTTGAAAGACAACTGTTTATCCCACCCCTCCGATTGAGCCCTGTCTACGGTGAGTGTCCAGACCCTACATCTTGATGTGGGTCTGGCTCGTCAGGCTAAGGAAAATGTCAAACCAATGTGGTTTCACCGGCCAAAATGTCGTTGAATCAACGTCAGTAAACAACGTCGCATCAATGGCAGCTATAACGTTGATTTTGCAAAGACTGGGTCACTATTTACAAGACTGCTGCTAGATTCCTTCAAATTATTTCCATCGTGTACTACTAGGCTACACGTCATCATCAACAGGAACTCACATGATAGCCTACTCATATCAAAGTATTTTTTTCGCGTTTCTGCAGCATTGTTTGATGTGTAATGTGTGACATCACTAACATGGAGTTGCTCTGTCAGGTAGAATAGCCGACTAATAAATGATAAGAAATTAAATAACAAATAATCATATAGGCTACAGCTGTCGCCTATATTGCCCCTTCCTGTTTCGTGTTCAACCGAGGTCACTATTGGTTTTTAATGTTCACGTCACTATTAGCATGAGCCACGACTGAAAAGACTTCCGATATTATCAAACATGTTTGATATTGTCGCAACGGCAAAACTAGAAAAAGACTTTGACGATTTTGGAAATTTAGACGCCGACTGTTAATTCAGACCAAAATCATGCAATGTAAGCCAGTTACTCGCATAACTCTCGAACCGGTCATCCGACTGACCTCAAATTTGACACAGGTATTGCTAATGACATGTGGTCGTGGTCGCTGTGGTCGCTCAGCATGTTGGATAAACATGCTGAGTTCGACGGATTTGGAAAAGATTTTTTGAAAGACTACAGTCTCAGACCCTCTCACATCTAAAGACAATTCATCCAGTTTCTAGTCACAGGCCAGTCTCAGGATTTTGCAAAGACTGTGGGTCACTGTTTACAAGACTGCTACAAGATTCCTTCAAATTATTTCCATTGTGCACTACATATCAACACGAACTCATACGATAAACTACTCATATCAAAGTATTTTTTTTTGCGTTTCTGCAACATTGTTTGATGTGTGACATCACTAACAGATATAGAGTTGTTCTGTCGCGTAGAATAGCCGACTAATAAGAAATGAAATAACAAATAATCATAAGCTACAACTGTCGCCTATTTTGCCCCTTCCTGTTTCGTGTTCGAGCGAGGTCACTATTGGTTTTTAATGTTCACGTCACTATTTGCATGAGCCACGACTGAAAAGACTTCCGACATGTTTGATATTGTCGTAACGGCAAAACTAGAAAAAGACTGCCTCCGACGGACTTAAAACCGCTAAAAAACAGCTGTTCTTGACTCCATCTGGACATCGGCTAAGGGCATAACATTCATTCAAACATCACTTCCGAGTTCATAGAACTGGCGTGGCCATGGTCATGCGGTTAGCTTTAGGCTATAATTTCCCAACAACAGCAAAAATGCACAGGTAGGCCTATGTAATGTGTCTAATATTGCCATTAGGTGCAACTCAAACGCCTTTCCCCTTCACTTTTTTTACTTTGCAAAGAGAGTAAAAAGCTCTATTAACTGCACAGGCCTGATTCTACATCATCACCAATATAACATGATCTACTTGCATCAACGTCATTGGGCAACACGTTTCTTGGAAAACATTGTTTGCACGGGCACTGCACTAGTGATGTTGATGCAGGTAGATCATGTTAGATTGTGATGATGTAGAATCAAGCCCGTGGAGTTAGTAGAGCTTTTTACTGTCTTTGCAAAGTAAACAAAGTGAAGGGGAAAGGCAAAGATTAGTTACATAAACCGTCTCTGGGAAAGGCGTTTGAGTTGCAGCTAATGGCAATATTGACACATTTACATACCCGTAACCCGTGCGTTTTTGCTGTTGTTGGGAAATTATAGCCTAAAGCTGACCATGGCAATGCCAGTGCTATGAACTCGGAAATGATGTTTGAATGAATGTTATAAGCCATAGCCGATGTCCAGATAGAGTCAAGAACGGCTGTTTCAGGCCCCGTACAGACAAGAAGAGTGTAAGAAAAGTCAAATCTACCACCTGAACGCGAGTCAATCAATATGTAGATTCTCTCCCTGACATCTACGCTTTGTTCAATACAATGCTAGCCTATAGGCTACAGATCTTAGACATGGGGGATGGCTACTAACCTGGCGACACCTGGTAAGCTTGGTGAGGTTTTCCTCTGTGGTGAAGACGAGAAACCAATGAACGTCATGGTGCTTGGAGAGGAAAGCCTCACCACCCCACGTCTCGGCACAGCATGAAAACTAAATACATTTAGCCTAATATAAAGGTATAAAGTATAGCCTACCTGGTCGTAGACTCTTTTAGAGGGGCGGGATGGATCAGCGGCCACCTGAACAAGCATCTAAACCACCCTCCACTCTGTTACGCACTGTAGGGACATCTTAGATCCTTGTGAAAATGTGAAAGTTTTCCTTCATGTCAATGGTTTTATTTTAATTCACAAATACACATACTTTCATATAGTTTCATTCACAAGTTCTCAGAAATCTTTTACTATGCTCTTCCTTTGACATTAACGTTAATTATATGCGCTTTCTTGAATAATACAAATACGTAAGTATCTTAAAAAAAAAAAAAAACACATTAATTAGGTGTGCTTTCTTGAATAATACAAATATGTAAGTATCCTGTAATACTGGCCAGTATGCCTGTCTCATCTCTTTAGATATAAACCATGATGCAGGGGAGGCTGTGTTGATTACAGGTGCGTTCTGTGATTACCAATAGAACTCGAGAGGAGTGATGAATAGCTCGGCCAGAGCCCCGCTCAAGGGTCAGGTCAGTCTTGGGCAGAGAATCTAAACTCTGAAAGACAGCCCCCCATAACGGTTAATAAAGAATCAAAGATTCTCTTCCCTCTATTGTGTGGGAAGTCATACTTGCTGCAGCTAGATTCTGAAGGGCCCTCACCACAGTCCTCGCTGTCCTGGGTGTCCATAATCCCACAGAGCACTCTGGAGGCCTGTACAGCAGACTTTTCGCGTTGCACCAGCCCGTAGGACACAAAAATACATGTAATGTTTTCTTACATTTTTGTTGTTATGTAGACAATGTCATTACTGATCTACCCTTTTATTTCTCGACTAGCACTTAGCCGCAGTTGCCAGACGGTGGCACATTAGGCGACCTCTATTACTGTCAGGTTTGAAATAACTCCAGTGCGGTTTGCATTAATTAAGATTATGCTCGCAATGATGTAGTATCTTGCTAGAACCAATTCTGCAGTGGCCCCTCTCTGTCAGCTTCGTCAACACGCTCCAAAATTCTCAGCCTCTAAGGCTGCTTTGCTTTCTTTGAACTGCTGAATCTCCCTTAGAGAGATGAGGCAATTTAATCTTCATCCATCTTTTGTAGGATGCGGTTTTGGTTGGCCTTCCTGTATGAGGCAATCCACCTACTCAAGATATCCTGAAGTTTTGTAAACCTCTGTTGATCAGTTGTGTTGGCACTTACATGTAAGAAATGTAGTGCTTAATAATTGCCAAATATGATCTAATTGTTCTGGGCAAAAACGGGGCAAAAACCTTCAACGAATTTAGTAACCTTCTATGAAGTTTTCTCTTCTTTGGTCAGTGGAGCAGCTTGTGTAACTGTATTCATTTGCTTGGCATGTTGGTTTGCAGATTTTATGGATTTAGAGCCGCTATCAGGGGCCACAAGCCATGTGGCAAATGCCACGAGGTTCGGGGGTAAGGGACTTTGGCGGCTGGAGGTGGTTTTGGATGCATCGTGCATGATTCGCATGTGCTGAGGCAGTATTTTAACAACCCTTCCGCATCCATGGACTGGACATCTTTTAAATGTATGTCTGTCCTTTGACGAAAGTCCACTTCTTAGTTGAAATTGTTCTGCGTTTTGGGCACTTTTACCGGTCCATTTGTGGACCGTTCTGAGATGCAGTGGCAGGTGGGTGACCACCGCAGTACATCCTTCGACAGGGCATTCCTTCTTCTTCCTCTTTCCCTCTGTCGTTGTGACTTTCTCTGCCACTTCTTTAAGTGGAATGATTTCCTTAGGGGTAACCACCTCCTATTCCGCTCTTCTGAGGATTCTTCACTCTAAGAAGTTGGGGAGTAAAGAGACTCGCTGCCATCAAATGACCATAGTGACATAGTTTATGACATTGACAATTTAAATGTACATTTACATTACTTACATTTACAAGCACACTAAATGTAGCTAAGATATCATGTAAGAAGTTTGTGTGTGGGGGCGGCGGGGGTATAAACTGTACCATGACCTTGATGGATGAAAGGCCCAAGAGTGAACTTTAACTTTAATCCGTCGGCGTCATGTTTTGGGCGTCTTGAGCAAGAAGAGAATGTTGAAAGTGGCTCAACTTTATGGTAATGAGCTATGACGCGGTTCAGCGACCAAATGACCAGCAACGAACATAGATTGCTATTACGTCAGAGCGGCCAAAGCATCCAAGCTTCCCACGGCGTCCTTGACAGGGCGTCCAGAGCGATCTTGGAAGCTCAAGTCGCCAGCGGTGTGTACAGTTAACATACCCCTGAAGGACTGGGAGAAGATTACAGTTAAAAAAAATAGTCCATCTCTGGTGAATTTCAAGTGTATACAGGTTATGGAAGTGCATTATAATGGTGCTCACACCAAATATTGACAGTTTGGGCATAATTAATACGTATTTTCTGTGGGATGTTTCAACATGAATGGCAGTATTTCTTATTGTTATTCTGCTGTTATACGCTGTATACTGAGGAGGTAAACTTGCCCAAGGAAGAAACCGTGGGCAGACCCAGTTCTCAAGGGCCAACTCAACAACAAACTTTAATATCTAGATGGGATTGTCCCCACTTCTTTTTTAACTTGTAACTATAGGCCTATATGTGTTCAGACTTGCGAGTATGATCACGGAGTTGTCTTGAACGCAGACTCTACTCAACCATCCAATCACATAGACATGTTACAGTATACTGTGAGGGATGTGACTGGCGCAGAGTCATAGAGAGGCTCTGGATTGGACTAACGGTCTTCCGTGTGGGAGGGTCTTGAAGGTATATTCCGCCATTTTTGGAAATGAGCTCATTTTTTAAAAAAAAAAAACAATCAATATTGACCTTTTCCTGTTCATCCAGCCATTCTGTAAGTCTGGCGATACAACTTTTAGTTTCAGCCTAGCATAGATAATTCAATCGGATTCGACCATTAGCTTCTCGCCTGCTAGCTTCATGCTTAAAAGTGACTAAGATTTCAGGTAATTTTCCCATTTAAAATGTGTCTCTTCTCAAGTTAGAAAGTACAATAAGACCAACTGAAAATGAAACCTGGCGTTTTTCTAGGCTGATTTGACATGGAACTACACTCTCATCGGGCGTAATAATCAAGGGAAGTTGCAAACATACCATGGGTGCAAAATTGTAATCGTTACCCAGCCCTACTTATTTAATAAAAATCCCATTGTTTGTAGGTCTAAATGTTATACTTTTTTGTATCTTGTAGCCTACTTAATCATCCTACAGATTTAGTTGATCTCTGATGTATGACCAAATATTTTCATCCAGCTGGATTATTTTATAGCAGACAGAGGCTCCGGCATTAAAAATATGATCTGATCATCCCCATACCATATTGAAGAATTCCAGGGGTTATGCTGATGACCTGATGCATCTTCATTGTTCCCTTACTGCAGAGTGGGGCATCAACCATCAAATACTAATATATATCCTGCTTTATCTACAGCCAGGATATCTTTGACAACCTTATTTAATTTGGAAGTCAATTTTGATGTAAAATAGCAAACACACGTATTTTTAAAGATTTTTAAACAACTTTATTTCAATTAATTTCATTTTCATTTGAAACGTCAGTTCCACGCCCAACTCCTCCTGCTCGGTCAGGCGCGTAGCGAAGCCACTTCTGGATTACTTGGGCAAATGAAAAGTCATTCATGACAGGACCAGGCTGCTGGATGAGGGCATCTGGAACACATAAGAATACAAAACACACTTTTGGTTATGAGAAATTACACATTTGAGCAATTGATGTACTAGGCTATTATATTAAGTTAGGCTTATGTTTTTGTCTGTCTGTTTGTGTTGTGCACAAGATAACTCGGAAAGTAGCCTATAGGCCTACTGCACAGATTTGGATGACTTGTTCGGATAACGGGTAGGCCCAGAGCCATAGAAACAGAGTTGCGACTCTTTGATGTTGCCGCCTGTTACGCAGACGCTGCATATTATTAATATTATGCGTTGCCTGTTTGCGCTCTAGCGTGTGGGTTGTTTTGTCTCTCTGTCCCCCTCTCTAGGTCGTTCCGTGTGTGGGCCGATTGCGGGGCGGGGCAGGGCCTATTTAAGACGCCCGCGTCTCAGGAGCAGGTCTCTCATTGCGTCCCTCGCTCTCGCCTCTGTTGGGGCAGAACTGCTGGCAGACTGTCGCTGCGTCGCCGCCTCACCTCGCCATTTTCACAGGCAGATGTGTTGCCAGAAAGTCCTCAGTGAATGAGTTTCCAGGGGACTGCAAGACCTGGTAGCTCACCGAACTTGGAGAGGAGCTGGAGATTGTGGTAAACTGGGGGGGACTGCTAGCCTGACGAGCCAGACCCACATCAAGATGTAGGGTCTGGACACTCAGCGTAGACAGGGCGCAATCGGAGGGGTGGGATAAACAGTTGTCTTTCAAATTCCCTCCCCGCAATAGGAGAACGCTAAACGAATCATCTTCTTGTTTTCAAGTAGCAGGATACGTAACCTTCCCTCTCCACGCAATAGGATAACGCTAAACTAATCATCTTCTTGTTTTCAAATAACGGGATGCGCTACCGTTGCAACTTCTGGTCGCATGTCAGTCACCATTATGTTAAGCCCACCCACCGACTCTATACACGCTGTGATTGGATCGCTGGTGCTGGGGGTTCTCAGCTCCCTGGCTCAATGGATCGTGCCTAGACTGCCCCGCCAGCCAAATTACATTTGCTGCCGCTAGGGGCGTCTAGATTTCTAGGCTAGGGGACTGCAGGGTGGTGGATGATGTTGCTGTATCAACAGAGTTAGGGAAATTATTACAATAGGCCATGGGCACACCGTAACTCTTAACTCCTAAGGTGGATCTGCACGTTTGAATGGGTGCTGGCATTAACTTTCCTGGTCAAACTCCTCTTGAGCATAGATTTGTTTTGCTCTAGATAAGAAAAATAATAAATTAAGAAATGCTGTTTTGACTAAGTTACTGTAACTACAGAAAATATGCATGGTTTTAGATTTTAGGAAACCTCTTAAATCTTCCAGCAGTTGTTTTTTCTACAACTGACTCCATGTCAGTTGTGTTGCACTGCTGCTTTAGATCCCTCCCCAGGCTCCTTTGTGCTTCTACAATGCAGAATTGCTGTCAGATACAGTTAAATGTTGGTAACATTGACATATTTATCAAATACCAAAATCATTTGGCATTACCCACTACTAATGAGGACTCTTATGGGTTGAAAGGTTTGCCACCCTTCACACGCCTCATCTCTCCTCTTAATCGCGGCCCGGACCTTGGCAGTGTCCTCAGAAGGGTAGGGAGGCCAGAAGACCACCTCATCATGCACCCACGTATGAGGTACAAGTTCGGTGTCGCCATTGTTGAACTGGATTATGCACCACTGGTTCATGTTTTTTATTTATAGAGGCAGTGTGCAAACAATAAAAATTAAGCACACAAACAGAACTGTATTAAAGAAATATGCCACCCAAAAATGAAATTAAGCCAGTCTCGGTCACCCCCAGAGTTAGAACAGTGAAAAAAAAACGGCTAAAATCTGTCCGGGCATTGTCGTGCTTTGGGAGGAGCGTTTTTAGCTTTAGCTTAGCACAGTTGCTGTAAATGAAGGGTGTCAGTTAGCACGTCCTCCAAAAAAGTGACCTAGACATGTAATTTTTTTTCTTAATATATCTTGTGAGACGTGTGCTCAGAACGAGTACAAATCATAATGTAAAATCGAACGAGGCTATTACCTGGGCAGATATTTACTTGGAACTATATTCCGCCTCATCACAGGCGAAGCACAGCTACAGTGTATCATGATTCTTTATATCGGGGTCATTTTATGATTAATATACATTCATTTCTTATATACTTTTCAACCCACAAACAACAACAGGAAATTTGCAGTATCATTTACATTCTATTCCTAGAAATAATCATTTAACATAGTGTTGCACCGATGGAAACCATAAAAGATCATACCAGTGGTATCACTACCCAACCAGTCAGCCTCTGCACTGGTGCTTTCTGTGGCAGCATCTGCACTGGTGCTTTCTGTGGCCCTGGCATGGGCTCGATGACGATGTTGGCTTTGACCACCAGCCCTCTCACTAGGTGGTCTGCGAGAGGACCTGGGCCTGTCAAAGATGATGTTGCCATCACTGTCCCTCTTAACCCACTTGACGGGCTGGCTGGTGGATGGGGCTGGCTCCGGTGAGGATGGCATCGGTAGATCTTCCTCATCAATGAGGATGACTTTTTTTTTTTAATTCTTCCAACTCTGTGTCACTCATTATTGCTGGTAGAGGGCACACTAAACACTGAATAACAAACAGAACAACACAATAAAGAGAGAGAGAGATAGCAAAAAGGTGAGGGAATGAGGGAGAGAGAGATATGCAAAAGGGCAAGACAGAGAGAGAGAGAGGTGGCAAAAGGGAGAGGGAATAAGATATGCAAAACAGCAAGATTTTTTTTTTTTAGTGTGTGTGTGTGTGTGTGTGTGAGAGAGAGAGATGGCAAAAGAAAGAGGGGATGAGGGAGAGAGATAGAGCAAGAGAGAGAGAGTGTGAGTTTGTGTGTGAAAGAGAGAGACAGTGAGAGAGAGAGTGTGTGTGTGAGAGAGAGAGAGAATGGCTCTTAAAAGTGCCTTTTTTGAAGGTTGAATGGAAAGTGCCTTGTTTGTCGTTGCAGAAGTAGATCAGGAAAGACAACATAGTAATCTTGTTTGTTTATATTTTAGAATGAGGTGGGGATGTCTGAGTGTGATTTTAATAAATATTAGGCCTGTATATACAGTACAATGGGCTCATATTCTGTATGCCTGGATATATTGGCAGCAATCTGAGTGAAATATTTAGCCTCAGAGATCAAATACATTTCTTAGGTGATACTCTTGATTTATTTACACAAATTCTGTAAACAACAACAACACTTTAGCCCTGGACACATTTTGCAGGAGTGTGTGTCACTTGTCACAAATACCTGCCAATGCCAAAAGTACATGATTGTCTAAATGTATACCAATAAATCAAATAGAGCTCTGAGCAACAAAGTTGGCAAATCTGGTAAGCTAGCAGAGGCTCTGGCTAGCCACTTTGATGCATCCTACATACAGTATGTGCATTTGCTTTTTTCACGCAACAAACAGATATATCATGTCATTCTCTTTTCAAAAACAGATCTTACAATGGGATGAAAATCAACAAACACGACAACATATGTTTTTGGCCATAACTTCATCATTTGTGACGTGTAAATGCTTAATAATTTATCTTTTCTTTCCCTGGACCTGCTTACCTGAAGTCGCGAAAACGCAATGGTGCCTCCTGGGATCGTCGCACAAATAGTGACGTGGTGCACGAAATCGCGCCAAAATAAATTACAATAAAAAAGTATAGTGTTCATATTTTTTATCCTTTCAAAAAACATGAAAAATAGAAACGTAATGTTTTAATTATGAAAATACACGTATATTTAGATATGGCTTTAAAAACACCACTTCTTCTTCTTCGTTGTTTTATGGCGGATTAGACTCCATTTAGCGTATTACCGCCACCTATAGGATGATAATACATCACTTTCCAGAATGTCATAAAAAAAAATAATAATATCAAAAAGAAATCAGGTGATATTCAGAAGGATTTAACTTAATATTGTTCCAACTGCATTTTAGCAAAGTCAAACGTTATTTGTTTGGGACTGCAATAAACAAATACAAATAGGCTAACATACATATTCATGCAGTACACTTTACTTAAAATATAATGACGTCGTTATCAATATTGATGCGAGAGCTGATCATTTTTCTTTTCTTTTTACATGCAATGCCAAAATGTAACTTTTTAATTTCATAGAAGAAACCGGAAACAGCAAATGTTATGATATCGCGGGTTTTCTGGATGGTTTTGCCCGAGAATTTTCCGTTGCCTTCTTGCTTCTACATTTGACGCCAAAGGATTTACATTCATGCCTATGGCAGCCCTTTGCGTTGCAAATGAACGCAGGGGGGCGCCCTCGGCTTCCGATAGAGACGCCAGGGGGCTTGACCATGCGTCCTCGTTCGACGAGTTGAGTGTGAGACCGTGTTGGCCTTGAACACGCCTCTACCCAGAGCCGTTGAAGCTGCTCAAAGTTGATTGGTTCTCGACCAAAGGGGGCAGTTCCGCAGATTTCGGGAACTCAGAAATCCTTCCCGATTAGCAGTTGACCAGACCAGCGACAGCCAGAGATGGGAGTAAGTCACACATATGCAAGTCTCAAGCAAGTCTCAAGTCTTAACCTTCAAGTCTCAAGCAAGTCCCAAGTCGTTTTTGTGAGGGTCGAGTCAAGTCAAGTCAAGTCATAGCTTAGGTCGAGTCAAGTCAAGTCAAGTCATAGCTTAGGTCAAGCAAGTCACAAGTCAAGTCATATAATAAGCTGGAAGACAACCGTCTTAAAACTTGAAGAGACGGCAGCCTACGTTTTATGTAGCCCTCCTTTGTACAAAAGGGCTAACAAATAGAAGAAGGGGACATAAGGCTAAAGAAATGCTCACTAGGACCAGCAGGATCAGAATTACTAGGAACGACTACAGGGCCTGGTGTACCAAACAATAATTACCAGACAGAGTACTCAACACGGTATGAGTACTCAACTTCTATGTCCACTACTCCTTCAAAAAGGCCTCACTCTCTCATACTTTATGTTGTGAATGTGTGTGTGTGTGTGTGTGTGAGAGAGAGAGAGAGAGAGAGAGAGAGAGAGAGAGAGAGAGAGAGAGAGAATGTGTGTTTAGCTCATGTTTTCATTGCATAATATCCCATTAATAAATACCATACGGAAATGAAATGGAGACACTTCTATGTTAGGCTATATACTCTTGAAAGTGGCCCATTTCTCATTTATGTCATACATCTCTCATATACTTTTACATACATTTACAGTAATAGGGTTTGTGCATGTTGTTTGGCTGTTATAGGCCTACTTTATATAATGATTTAATAAAAATAGAAGCAGCTAGCGCTAACAAACTAACAGCCAAATAGTGGCTGCGCACTTTCGCACATCTGACATGAGAGAAGCTACAAAATAATTCTGAATAAGAATAAAATGTATATAACATATATTTCATTTTTTTCATGCTCAAATGCATTTTTAATAGGCTTATGCATTCCCTAACGACAAATACAAGTATTTTACAGCCACATGAGTGAAAAGTATTAATTTCAGTGCAAAGGGCTCACATAAATCACCATTCAATGATAGCACAAAACTGAAAACCAGTTAGTGCAACATAGCCTCATATTCAATGCATTTATGCTCCCACTCCATTTTTAAGAATGTATCACATTTCCTAACGTCCATGGTGAGAGTACAGATGTGATGTAACATCCATCGCATCTGTAGCCTAGCCTACTCTCATCCAACACAAAGAAGTAGGCTAGCCTACTTGCAGTCATGCATGATTTGTCTCAGCTTCCCCTCGACATTATCGTGAATGTCAACAATTATGTGCGTCGGGACAAAGACCGTTTCGAAGTTTTTCTCTCCACCAAGGAGGTTATGTTTTTTATCGGAGTTTGCTGGTTTGTCTGTATATGTTTGTTTGTTCGCAAGATAACTAAAAAAGTTATGGATGGATGCAAGAGGAGGTGATGTGTTCGCTTGGAGGAGGTTTGCGCACTCTGAGTGATTTTCTAGTAGACTTTGGACTAGCAACTAGCGCTAGCTAGACCTGATCTGCCAAGTGAATCAATCTGGCAATTTCAGATAGGCTACCTTATTTCAGTCAAATTCACAGTCTGTTATTTGATAGGCGGGATCAATGTGAAACTAAGTCAACATGATACAACTCTTGTCACGTTTTACTGATGGAGATGGGATGTTAGCTCTGCCAGCTAACGTTAGATTAAAAATAATGTGAAATTAGCTAGAGACATTTCTTACTTTTCTTTAGTCGCCTTCGGAAATGGCGGATAACATTTTACGTGGTGCTGGATGTGTCGGATGTCTCGGCGAATCGTTTCTTTTGTTGAGTTGAATAGTCTTTAAATCCAAATGTTATGATTTTGGGAACACTGGCTGCTGCAATAGCAGCAGGACTGGTAACAGCTTCCACCTTCTAAACCCCGACCGCTCTACTGTAGATGGCGGGCGCGTCACCTACTGTAGCACCTAGTAGAGAGGTTGCCAGGTTCGCCCACATGCAACAGGAAATATCCAATCGAAAATCGTTTTTATTATTATTATTCACCAATTAACCAAGACAGCAATGACTTGTCGAGTCATTGCATGCAAGTCTAAGTCAAGTCTCAAGTCATGAGTAGCAAGTCCAAGTCAAGTCAAGTCTTTTCTCACTGTTGATCAAGCAAGTCACAAGTCCTCAATCTGGCGACTTAAGTCTGACTCGAGTCAAGTCACTAGACTCGAGTCCCCCATCTCTGGCGACAGCAATAGCCGAAGGTGTTACGTCACTGGGAGGGCGTGCCAGGCTAAGCAAGGACATACATCAAGTCAAATACGGCCTCTTCTATTTTGCCTCTTCTCAGTCAAATCTTACTCCAAGAAACGTGCAATATTAGTAAATGAACTCGTGGACGACAGTATTTCTACATGAAAACAAATGCCTTTGTGCATTTATTGTAATTACAGAGTTGTATTAAAACATACCACTGGAAATGTCTTGACAAGGGATGAGCTATAGGGGCATACACTAATAGCAAATAACTCGTATCACTGCTATGAATCTTTACAACTAATGCAGGGGTGTCCCTTCAGCATACTGGATACAAAAATGAAATAATACATGAAACGTGTTCAGGTGCATACTACATCACTTTTATAGAGCAAGTGTACCAACTGTTATCAACTGCCCAAATCCTCCCAAAGGAATGCATGTGATAAGGCCTGTCTTGGACAGAACAGTTTCTGGTGGGTTTTTTTCTATTTATTTATTTTCAGTTAAAAGGGTGTAAGGTAAATTTGTATCAAACACTACATCAAACATGTGTTGTCAAATAGTTGCAATTCCAGTTCAAGGAGAGGAGACAACCACAGGAGAGCCAGGCCACCATCTTATTCTGAATTCTGTCTTAAACAAGTTAATATCAGAATATTAATGTACATGTAAACGCACACGTGGACAACATACTTGTAATCAATACATACAATGCAGTACAATAATCATTTTAATCAACATTTACTCAAAACTAGATTCAGGACAAAAACATCTCCTGGGGCCACCTTGAAAAGTTTTACGAGAATGACAAAATAAACACAGTGAGATTGGCTCCAAAAATTACAGAGAGGCACATAATGTTACCACCATTCATGAATATGAGAGTACGGCTGGCCACACAGGTCTTCAGCCATACTGTGGCAGCTGGTAAGAGTACATGTAACAAATAATGACTACAATCATAAACACAATCGAGTGACTATATGAACTTAGTAACTTACCAATGCTTTTCTTTCTGAAGGCATGAAAACTATGGTAGACTTGGGTCGACTTCCACCAGAGGCACTGGACACTGCACTCTTCTGCCAAGATATGAACAGGCTATTTGACATTCTAAATTCAAGGTACAGAAAAGAAAACCTAAGCTTATAGAGAAATTAAAACCAAATATGTCAATAATAACCAACTGTGATATCTTGTGATATCAGGACCACCGGAGACAAAAATCCATGGCGCCGTCCTCTCAACATGTAGTACAGTCCAGGTGAAAGTCCTGGAGGAGTCTCTGCCTTGGATTTTGTCTTGGCGTTTCAGGTCACTTTTGCAAACAACCTTGTTCAAACTGCCATCTGCATGTAAAGCTAACACTTGGCACTCAGTGAAACAAAAATTGACTTTCTTTGTCTTACTTTCATAGACCTAGATTCATTCCTCCATGCCAGTGGGGCTTCAACCTCACCATAAGAAGTGTCCTACACCTCTGGAACTCAATGACAAATTTAAATGTGAAATTCCTTTCCACAGCAAAACTAAATCAATACTGCATTGAGGTAAAACAGAAATGAGAAACAAAACCACACATAAGGCCTATTCGGACGGGATTAGTTTTATGGGGTGACATCAGGTAGAGTAATAATTATCAGGTAATGTAGTCCCGTCCGGGCACGCCATGTCAGTGAACATAACGGAGTATGTCGGTGACATTTACAGACACTTTTACCTTCCGTAAAACGATCCGGAGAAATTACTTTAGGTAATATTAATCCCGTGCGAACACGACCCTCTGTAAAGATGTCTGTAATATTTCGTCACATCCTGATTTGAAAACAATTCCACCATAGTCTGAATGAAAACATAACATGCTGTGCAGCTCCTAATAGGATGTTAGCTAGTTTACCTAATAGCTTGATATTGTTAGCCATTTCAAACTACTTATGGCATAACATAAGGCTAACGTTTGCTAGTTTAACCAACTTGTGTAGTCTTTCAAATCTGAAAATGACGCACGTACCTGACGCAAAGTATCACGTGCACGGCGACGAAGATGTGACTGCAGAACGTAAACGTAGTTACTCCTCCCATGTCAGGTAAAATGACAGAGATGTCTAGTCCCGTCCGAATTGGACATTTATATTACAGAGGTCATATGATAAACCTGCATTACTCTACGTCCCCCCTTAAAACTAATCCCGTCCGAATAAGCCTATAGCTTTACATTGCCTGCATATTTCAAAGTATGATTTAAATCTATTTTTACCACACCTCTTGTACAAAGAATTTATTTTCAGTTATAAGAGGCAAAGGGGGTCATCGGTACAATCCAACTTCTCAAGAGTTCACATCAGCCTTGAGAAGTGCGTCTCTGGCCAAACTGTCCAGTCCAGAGGGGGGAAACTGCCTGGAGGAGCCCAGCATCCCACTGTTGGCCATGACAAACATCAGGGCAGAACCAACAGAGGACATCCCTGCTGCACCCATTACTGATGTGTGTGAACTTCCTATGCACTGTACTAATAGGCTTTAATGTCAACCTTATGGGGCTACAATGTGCTTTCACATCTGCATGTCTGCTTAACAGTTGCTTGATTAAAAGTATAGTATCAATAACTTTTAATGAGTGAAAACTGTTTCCTCCAAACTAACAGAAAGCTTTTACCTTGTCAAAAAGCCTTTCACAGATGAGAGGATAGTCGGTTTAGGACATCTGTTGGAGGACACTGAAGCAGTGGACTGTGTGAAGAAGGAGGTCCTAACTGCAAAAAATGGCTTGTCTAATAAAATCTAACCAAGTGTTTTAATCTTATATCAAGGCAAAAAAACTCATTTGTATTGTTTTCAGTACGAAAACACTTACCTAGTGTTTTCTTTTGATATAATTTCACTTAATTTAAGAAAAAAAATTCTTATTTTAAGTCAATTCTTCCTGAAAATAAGAAAAAAATATCTGCCAGTGCAGTAAGTAAATTTGTCGTAAAACAAGCAAATTTATCTGCCAGTGCAGTAAGTCAATTTATCTTGATAAGACTCCTTAAAATAAGTCAAAGTCTCCTTAAATTAAGTGAAATTATCTTTTGAGAGAGCACTAGGTAAGTATTTTCATACTTAAAACAATACAAAATAGATTATTTACCTTAATATAAGATAATTACACTTGGTCAGATTTCATTTTTTGCAGTATAGCTGGGTGGCTGCTTCAGGCAGTGAAAAAAACACCAGAACTATCTAATTGTTCATGCTGCCAGGACATTCTGGTCCACACTGAAGGTGACCATACATACATTTCAACAATAGACAACTGTACCTTTGTGAAGAGGAAACGTTACACCTCCACTGCTGGCCTCATACAGCTCTCTGTGCTGCTGCAGTAGATGGTGTTGGGGATGGAGGCTGTTGTCACAGAAGGCCTTCGGACGTGTTGGGCCAAGCCCAATATTACCAAAACTGTACAAAAACAAGTGAGGGAGACAAACGTCGTCAATCAACTGCACGAAAAGCACCCTGATCACGCATCTCAACTGATAGCTCTGATGCTTCCCAAATTTGTGATGTGCATGTTGGGGGCTGAACTTAAGTGCCACAATTCGTTGGCTCACCAAAAGGTACAAAAAAAATCCACACAAGCTCAGCACCGTAAATTTAAGTGCTTCACATCATAAATAAATTTGATTTTAAAAAAAAAATCAGCAGTGGTTGTCTTTATTCCCCTGTCATTTTAGCTTTAACGTTGTTGAACTGAATGCACTCGAGACTTTTTTTTTTAAAGCCCGCGAAAATCTGGCCAAGGTTGTTGGTGATTGATTGATTGTTGATTGTTAAGTCACAAATCATAATAAGTTAACCTGGTTAGTTGTAAAACTTGGGGAGTTCAATCTCTGAAATAAACTAAACTATAAAGACAACTAACTGAGTACGTTTCTAAATGTTACCAACTTCGGATAAATTGAGGTGAACTTAAGGTTAGCTAACGTTAACGTTACATACTGTTAAGACCCTGCTGGTCAGTCCTGGGGTTGCGCCCTCTGGTCTAATGCCTGTGTGGGCTCTGCCCCTTGAATCTGTTTCCCTGATTTGCAGAGCAAGGACCCCATTGGTGTTTGGAGTAATAGGTGGTGCTATATAACTACCAGGATGAATGGACGCGTTCTCTCTGGCTCTGGTCTTGGTTCTGCTCTCTGCTCTTCGCTTGGGCCTGCTCTCTGCGCTCGATGGCTGCTCCTCTGGGGAGAGCCGCAACCCGTTGCCAGCTTGCACCTAGACGTCGCGTTTTTGTTTGATCACCCCTAGACACTTTGCATTACACTTTTCTTTATCATATACTGACTTTACTCTTTTAATGTTTCAATAAATATATTTAAAACCTTTAGCTACAGTGTGGTCCCCATCCTTAATGTCACGGCTACCTTGAGCCCGGTGGTTGTGACAATACCAAAGTAACTTAGCTGATGAACACGATGACTGTGACCGATAATCACAAACTGGTTATATCAAAGATCCTTCTTGCTTTAACCAGGGTTCGTACACCTTTTTCATGGCCAAATTCAAGCACTTTTTAAAGGGATATTCCGCCATTTTTGGAAATACGCTCATTTTCCACCTCCCCTCGAGCAAAACAATCGATATTTACCTTGTTCCCGTTCATCCAGTCATTCTGTGAGTCTGGCGATACAACTTTTAGCTTCAGCCTAGCATAGATCATTGAATCGGATTAGACCATTAGCTTCTCGCCTGCTAGCTTCATGTTTAAATGTGAATAAGATTTCTGGTAATTTTCCCATTTAAAACGTGTCTCCTCTCAAGTTAGAAAGTGCAATAAGACCAACTGAAAATGAAACCTGGCGTTTTTTCTAGGCTGATTTGACATGGAACTACACTCTCATCTGGCGTAATAATCAAGGCAACTTGCAAACTACTGGCACTACTACTGCTTGTTGTCTATGGGGACTATTTTCAGATGCTGCGCACGATATCACTGCGCTTATGGTACGTTTGCAAGTTGCCTTGATTATTACGCCAGATGAGAGTGTAGTTCCATGTCAAATCAGCCTAGAAAAACGCCAGGTTTAATTTTCAGTTGGTCTTATTGCACTTTCTAACTTGAGAGGAGACACGTTTTAAATGGGAAAATTACCAGAAATATTAGTCACTTTTAAACATGAAGCTAGCAGGCGAGAAGCTAATGGTCTAATCCGATTCAATGATCTACGCTAGGCTGAAGCTAAAAGTTGTATCGCCAGACTCACAGAATGGCTGGATGAACGGGAACAAGGTAAATATCGATTGTTTTGCTCGAGGGGAGGTGGAAAATGAGCGTATTTCCAAAAATGGCGGAATATCCCTTTAAGGACTTTCAAGACCAGTTTTCTAGTACCGAAATCGAGTGTAAACAAATCCAAAGCCCTGTTGTTTGAGGTCACTGTAGGACAAAAAAACAGAAAATTTGATACAACCTAAGCCCAATATATAACCAGCAGCTATCATTAGGTTAACTGAATGGGGCATAGAAAATGGAACCATTTCATTAGTGTTTGCTGCTGCTCTATTTGGTCTATGTCATATCAAATTTCCTTGTTCTTTTTCTTACTGACAGCACTCGATAATGTTGAACAGCATGGATTGATTCACACCATATCTCAGGGGTGTGATTGGCAAAGGACAAAATCTTTTGAAAAATAACCCCTTAAATGATGACATCTGATGACTTTTATGAGAACTATTGATAAACTGTGATACATATATTTCAAACATTATAACCACAATATAGTCTATATATAAGTCTATAACTAATTTATAGCAAAGTAGCCTAGGCCTACTCAAGACTCAACCAGATATGGCTGAAATATGTAGGCTATCATGATCATTTTGCCAACAATGATGTAGAACACATATAGCCTGCCCCCTTACAGTCCTCTAGTCCTGATAGTGAACCATAGGCCTATAGATATTGATGCTGTTTGAAGAGGTTGCTCCGAAGAAAATCAAATTGCACCACTCCCTCTCCTTCCAAAGTATCATGTCCGCTACACCCCTCCTCCTAAAATAAATGGCAGGCCCTACTGTTATATGCTTCATCACTAGTTGTTCAAGTCCACACACTAAATGGAGAGCTATGATTAAAATTCAGACTGTGCCTTTAAATAGGCGACTTTTTTCATCTATCAGCACAATGCGACAGTAAGCCATTTCCACTATAAAATCAGCTCAATATTATGTGCAAGACTGATGTTTACCAAGCATGCAAGCGTGTTAATATGTCATCACTATCATACGTTTTCTCATAGTGAGATGGCTATCCCGAAATATGTTTTGAATGATATGGGGCGCACGGGGGTGAACGGCTAGACAAACGCGAAATGACAAGGTGTTAACTAAACAATTTAGTAGACCTAAGGTCGACAGGCTTTGTGGTTAACACGATGAAAGCCAGTAGGCTAGTCGGTCACAGCTAACTTCAAGCACAATAGCTAAGACTTACACGCGCATAAATTAAAAGTCAATTATCAGCATCACGAGATTGCTGCTGTCATTATTATCGAAAAATCCAGACACGTCAAACTGGACGCGAACGCGTGGCAAAGCCACAAACAACTTCATAAATGATGTCTCTTTAAATAAATAATTTTACCTTTATCGTTTCATGGCTTCTGCTAAGAAACAAATAGTTCACCACACACATCGAACTTGCATCAAACATTCATCAACACACGTCTGCTTTCACTTTCAATGAAGAAGACTATAGCGAACGGACATGTTTGCGGAGTGATGAATGAGAAGCACCAAACCCGTCGTCATTGTCAGCGCAGCGCATAGACAGCAAATTAATTTTATTTCCCTTCATTTAATAATTGGTCTATTTAGGTCAGACTGCCGAGAAATATGTAGTCCTAGCACTTTCAAGCATTCACAAGCACTTTACCCAAAATCCAAGTATTTTTCAAACCTTGAAAACACCACATTAAAATCCAAGCATTTTCATGGATTTCAAGCACCCGTACGAACCCTGTTTAACCCTCTCTGGTTATATTGGTTATAATAACATCAAGGTACTATACTATACAGTTCAGTAGTAATATGTATTGGGGAAAAAAATATTTACCTTAATCTCCTATGAACGACGACCGCTCCGCTCCAGGCTGGCAGCTCCGACGTCAAAAATTCTGTTGTCGGCGTCCTCGGCACAATGACATTTGTGACGTAGCGCTAAAACACGCCCCTTTAGGCAGACCGGAACTGTTCCGTTTTACTCCCATAGTAACGTATTGCGTTGCAGTATCTTGATAGTAATGAAGTATCTTTGAAGTTGAGGTACGACAAATGTGTCTGTTAACAAATGTGTTTGAGCATGTGCTTTAGCAGTTGGTTACTGTGGTGTATTTTCCTTTTCATATTGTTTGGATTAGACACATTAATGAGATACATTAATAACCTTTAATACCATATACTCATATAGGAAAACAACAACATGTTACTACTGCTAAGTCAGAGTGAAAAAGGAACTCTCTACCAAGGCAGGGGTGGGGGTGGCGTGCCAAGCTGGATGAGAATGCAAGAATAGATGCAAACCGGAAAGAACCATAAAGTCCAAACTATAGCAGAAGAACACAAACAACTATGACTAAACATAGTGACCTAATGAGAGGTGTGTTCATATTCTTTAAAAAGGAGGTGGGTGAAACTTCCACCATTATGATTGGACCCGCTTGCTCCTCCGCTTCTTCTGATTGGCTAAATGGCCCTTGGTGATGTTCTCAGAAGGAGGCGCTTCTGAGACAGCCAAAACAGAATATAAGAGAGAGCACAGCAACCAGTAAGGCAGATCGATCTCGTCGAGGTACCAGCTGGTAGCGCCGCCTTCACTCTATTGCCTGGTAGTGCGGTTAAGACATTGTTTGGATTGTAATATCATTGTGATACAGTGAATAAAAGATCATCAGTGTTGGGAAGTCTCTGTCTGAGTGGTCTCCTTCGGATACTTGTTCCAGAGTGTTAATTGGTTTCTTCACAAGAGTTAATTGGTTCCAGAGTGCTAATTGCTACGAAGTTCAGGAGCGTGGAGTTTTCCACCACATTACCTTATTAGAACCAGCTGCTGACGTCATTCATCATTTAAAACCACTAACGTTATCCTGGACTGGTAAACAATGTGAAATCAGCCTCCTTTCCAGAAAGAAATGAGGTTTAAACACATCCGAATTGGCCTATGTTTTCTCAAAGATTCCCGACTCCAACATCTATATGCATATAAAAAATTGCTTATATTATATATTGTATTATTGGATAACACTAATTATCAGCTCATTTACATGCCGTTTCAGGACCCCGATAGAGATTGATGGGACAGAAGTACATTTCTTCCTTCTTGGTGATCCAGCCTACCCTTTAATGGACTGGCTCATGAAAGCACACATATCCTCCCCAAGACTAACTCCTGAACAGGAATCCTTCAATGTGTACCTCAGTGCAGCTAGAACCACTGTAGAGGTGGCATTTGGGAGACTGAAGTTAAGGTGGAGAGTTCTACTTAAGAGGAGTGACTTCCACATACACCCTGTCACCTTATGTAATTGCAACATGCTGCGCTCTACACAACTTCTGTTAGCGTGAAAACGAAGCAATGATTCCGGCTTGGATGGAAGAGGTGGGGATGTTGGAGCAGGTACATGCTCAACCTGCTGCTCGACCTCACAGTGCTGCAGAGGCCAGTGGGGCCTGCGGATAAGACAGGCGCTGACTACGTACATTGCAGCCCACCATCCCCTCCGGCATCGGGAGCTGTAAATCAAATCAGCTGTCCAATCGAATAAATTACAAAATACCCACCCACACCTTGTCTTTTGGATGATTGGTTGAGTATAATAACCCTAACTAACATATCAGAAGCTTGGTTAAGGCTGGCTTACATTGCACGATTTTGGTCTGTTTTAACAGTCGCCGACTACTTTTCCAAAATCGGGTGGAAATCTTGCCAGTTGTACTAGAATCTCGGCGCGCTCCCGTCATCTAAATCGTTTAGTGTAAGGTGCCAATCTTAGCGGTTTTAAGTCCGTCGGAGTCAGTTTTTTTCTAGTTTTGCCGTTACGACAATATCAAACATGTTTGATATTATCGTAAGTCTTTTCAGTCGTGGCTCATGCAAATAGTGACGTGAACATTAAAAACCAATAGTGACCTCGGTCGACGAACACGAAAACGGAAGGGGCAAAATAGGCGACAGCTGTAGCCTGTACGATTATTTGTTATTTCATTTCTTATAATTTATTAGTCGGCTATTCTACGTGACAGAACAACTCTATATCTGTTAGTGATGTCACACTATCAAACAATGCTGCAGAAACGCGAAAAAAATTACTTTGATATGAGTAGCCTATCATGTGAGTTCCTGTTGATGATGACGTATAGCCTAGTGCACGATGGAAATAATTTGAAGGAATCTAGCAGCAGTCTTGTAAATAGTGACCACAGTCTTTGCAAAATCCTAATCTGAGACTGGCCTGTGACTAGTCTGTGACTAAAAACTCAATGAATTGTCTTTAGATGTGAGAGGGTCTGAGACTGTAGTCTTTCAAAAATCTTTTCCAAATCTTTGCAAAGTCTGGCAATGTAAGGTAGGCTTAAGTTAATGTGTTGTGGAGATGCGACAGACAAATATGTTAGTACAGTACATTTGATTTATTAATTGGTCAATTAAAATGATAAGGTTCCAAATTGTGTGATGTGTGATTATCCGCCCCAGGACCAGGATAGCCTTGATAAAAGCGTTGGGGGGGTTGCAGGGGTATAGGTGGTGGCTGGCGGAGAGCCTGGAGGGTTACATGCTACCACTACGACATGCTTCCATTCAGACATGCCTCTATTTCGACATGCTGCCAATCCGACACATTTTAGTACCCCCATTCCGACAGTTTACAAATCCTATTTTTTTCCAAGTCAACAGTTAGTAGATTATTACGCACGGACACGGACGCACGGACACACATTCTTCTCTGTTACATTGCTCCGTGATTATTAGTCACAGCGAGATGAGACCTATATTGCATGAAAGAGCAGAACCGGGGCTTTCCAACGAGACTAGACACGTGTCTGTACGATCAAGTATGAAAATAAAATAAAATCATGAATTTAAATCAAAGTAGGCTATATCATATTTACAGTCTACAGTATATTGCTCTGCGTTCACCCACGCAGCCACTGCTCTCGCTTGGATTACTCCGGGACCAGGCATCGCACAGACATGACACGCATATCAAATGAAAGAGGAGAAACAGAGCTTTCCATTGATACCAAACACATCGATCCTTTTGTGTTATGAAAACAGGCGAAGTGACAAACAAATTAGAATGTCATATAGCTTTGGCTACCGCTACTTTCATTTGATTTACTCGTGAAACCGTGGTCAAAAATATATAGCTTGCATGTCAGATAAAAGAGGAGAGCTAGAGCTATCCACAGATACCAAATACAACCTTCTAGGCCATAAAACAGAGGAAGTGGCAGCAAAAAAATATCTGTAACATTAATAGCCTATTAATTACCTCATGTCGGAATGGCACGTTGTTTGAAAAACAAGTTAAATACCGCCACTGCGACCATGACATTTTTTTTTTCCGGAGTGGTGGGACTTTTTCCCATAAGGAGACATGCCTCCACTACGACAATTGGACGTCAATGTCGGAGTCCTGGTATGTCGGAATGAACGGCGGATACCAGCCTGGGGTGCGTTTCCCGTACAACTACGTAGGTTAGCTTTCTACCAACATGGTACGATGCATCGTTCAACTAACCAACATCCAAGTTACGACTGTTTCCCAAAACTGCTCTACCAACATAGTACTTTGTTAGTTTGAACCAAGTTGGTTGCTACCAACATAGTTCGGACTACAATAGTAGCAGATGTTTTCGGAGCGTGTCGGGTCCTGTCGGCTAGAGCCGAACGCATATGAAGTCTAAATTGTAGGCTAACATTGCCTGACATAAGTTATGATTTCTGTAGCCTACACTCCTGGGCTCAGCCTTATGATAGGCCTATCATAAATAATAATCATTAAAATAATTTGTAGGCTATTATAAGAGCTAGTATTTTAATAGGCCTATGCTATGTTTTCATTATTAGGCTATTATGGATGATGATGATAATTAATAATCGCCTATAGTCATGGGCTAAAATGAATAATAATAACCCCAGCGTGTATCTTATTTAAAGTAGGCTAGCTTAGGATAGGCTACTTAATCAGTGAAGCCTTCAAATCGCCAAACCGAGGAAATGTAAACAAATAAGTTTTTATTGAAACACACCGAATACATTGGGCGATAAATCATTAGCCGATTGCTCGTCAAACAAGTTCCATACGGTGGCGTAAATGGATAGACACTCGCACTGCGTAATCCATGGTCACGGGATCAATCCTGGACATGCTCACTGCTAAATGATGTTGGAATTTTAATTTTCATTCAATAACTAAAAAGGTCTATTGATTGCAAAGTATAGTCCTGGTGTTAACTCATAATTGGAGCCCTAATAATATGCTTACTACCTACCTTATAGGCCAACATGAGCCTAGGTCTGTTGTCCAGGGCCTAGGCTAAATTAAAACAATTACATTATGTTCTATTAAAACTGCCATGGTTGGATTAGATTAGATTCAATTCAATTTTATTGTCGTTGAGCCGAGCACAAGTACAAAGACAACCAAATGCAGTTTGCATCTAACCAGAAGTGGGGGAAAAAGCAGAAAATATAGCCTAGTGTCATAGACAAAGTGTAGGTGGTGCATAGACAGAACAAGAAATATAGTGCAGTGTAGACGGTATAGTTGGTTTACAGAAGGTGGATTAGACTAATATAAAAGAAAATAATATGTGCAGTGTATTAGCAGTAGAGCAGAATAAATATAGTAGAATGTTGAGCATGTGATCACACACAAGTATTTTAAATGAACAGACACAATGTTGTATGATTATTATTCATTCAGTTATGAAGTTATATATATATATATCACAAATATTAGGCATACTATTGCTCAAAGCGTTGAAGGAGCTGTGTCAGCTGCACCAACATAGCCACACACACACACACACACACACACACACACACACACACACACACACACACACACACACACACACACACACACACACACACACACACACACACAGTTACTGTATGTGTTGCTGTTGTTGCCTTTCTGCTGCTGAGATAGTAGCAAAGTCTATACTGTTACTGTTACTGTTACTGTAAAGCATATCTATATTCCCTGGGTGGACTGACATTTCAACACCTACTTTATTCCATCAACCTCCTATGATAACACAAGCATGTTAACTAAATAGTCCTGAATTCTGAAACCTAGACATGTAACTATACTGCATATTGTTTGAAGTAGAATAAGCCATGTAGTACAACACAACAGTGTTTAAGAAATGGATGATGTTAATCCTGCAATGAAACATCTCTGATGTCCCCTTGCCTCCTCCATGTAGCTCATAATGATCATTCACAGTCCTGAGACATTAATGTATGGACTACATACATATGACATGACGAGTCATGCCTCGTTTTTTAGAACAGGTGTGTGAAATCAATGAAGGGTAATTGCAATACAGTGGAATACATATTGATCATTATGTACATTACGCTACTGGCAGCTTTTTGGAGGTGTTAGGGCATGGCCTTGGGCTAAGCAAGGCATCAGTCAGTAGAGCTGTGACAGTGGTCACACAGATCCTGTTGCAGCTCACTGACAGGATGACCTTCCCGACTACACCAGACGACATCACCCAAGTCAGTGGTGGGTTTTTTGCCATTACTGCACGACATGGCCCTTCAGGATGACGTCCCACTGCCAGATGATGATGTTGGTGGAAGAGGTCATTCCAGCAGCTATAGTGCAAACCTTCCTGATGGCCTGGAAGCATGCCGGGAAATAGTTGCTTACATGTTTGGACCCCTGTTTCACATATGTTCCTCATGAGGCATGACATCAAAATACATAGGTCACAAAGCAAAAGCAAGAAGTTAAATTAGTGAAATTCATGTCATGTTTTCACACTAACCACTGCACAACTGTTACTGTACACACAACTATACACAATATGCTCACTTATCCAACGAGCCTCAAATGAAGTATACAATTACTTGAAAGTTGCTCTTTAAAGTTCTCCAAGCAAGAGGCTACTCAAGTTGACAGCTGTGTATAGCCTATGTTGTAGCTACATCATTTAATCATTTAAAATAATTGACCTATGTTCAAATGTCAAAAACGTACAGTGATTAAAAGACTACCTTCTACACTTTAAGTGGATAATAAGACACAAAAAACCACCGTCATTCCACAAGCATACTCCACCAGTAGCTTCCACATGGGTCTTGAACCTGCAACTTCGACAACGTGAAAGCTCACTCTCTATTCATTACGCCACTGCACAGTGTTCATTCAACGAGATAGATTACATAAGGTGCCTCTCATGCCGCGTTTATACGTCCTCCCTCGCTCCTCGGGCCTCGATCCTCACTGATCTACATAAAGAATGATGGAGCGGCAACAATGGGATAGTCTAGCCCTTCTTCTATCTTTCTTTCTGTAGATCAGTGAGGATCGAGGCCCGAGGAGCGAGGGAGGACAACGTATAAACGCTGCATGAGAGGCATCCATAGATTACACAGTCATGCTCCATCCAAAGACTCTTAACATACCACGACTACAATGTAACGTTAACATACGATTACAATGTAACGTTAACTTTTCATAACAATTACAGGCTCACATGACATTTACGTTAGCATTCAAAAGGTCTATCACCAGTAAATATAACGTAAGGTGTTCGAAAGAAACCACGCTAACACATTAGCATTAGGCTACATACAAATTCACGAATAACAACAACACAGTTAACTGCGGTCGCAGTACCTCACCACGCACTGTTGTCGTGTAGTAGGCTAACTCCACAACATTTCACTTTCCACTGTACCCCATAATGTTCTCCAGTGATGTTGTGCGCGTATAGCCTCCGGCAATATATCCTACAACAGTAAATGTTAGTGGGATCGTTGGCTACCACGATGGCTACATGTCCATCTGTCCGTTGCATGTCATGTACTTACTAACCACAAGGGCCGACTTACCACAGGTCGAGAGGTGAAGTTGGAACTACACAACTTTACGATGGTGGTCACGAACGTTCGTTGCTACTATGCTTTTGGGAAACACCCACGTAGGTCAACGATGCATCGTACTATGTAAGTTCCACCAACATAGTTCAGACTAACGTTTTGGGAAACAGTTGTGTCGTACTTACATAGTTTCAACTATGTTAGTTGCTATGTTAGTTAGCAACTATGCTTTTGGGAAACGCACCCCTGGAGACCTTCCATTAGCAGCGACATCATCCTTGTGTTGCTGTCCAGGATAGCTCCTACCAGGCGCTTCTGACGATCAGCGGAGATCCAAACTTGCTGGGTGACAAATTCTTCTTGCCTTCTGTCTTGCTCCTGGAAGAAGGCAAGCTGTTGGCATGTCGGCCATCGAGTCAGTACCTTTCCGGAAATGTCGATGCTGCAGCTGGCAACGCTTGTTCAACACTTTATTAACATTTCCGGAAAGGTACAGACTCGATTAAATTCATTCTGGACTCTCTATCCGACCACATAAAGACGTGGGGCTATTTCGGTTTGGCTTTAGGGATCCTCTACTCACTACCACGTAAGTGTAGTGTTGTTTGGAACAGTAGAAGAGGTATAAAAATAGCGTTTTGTAGCGGCAAAAGGACATGCCCGCGTCACTTCCAGGCTAACGACTTCTGGCTAAAAACGGTGAGCTCGAACTTTCTCAAAATACATCCGAATGACATGATTTTGGTGTCAACTCAACGTATGTACCCCCAATAGTCCGAAAAATTGATCTAAAGTGCATTTCACTCCGGATTATCCCTTTAAGTGTCGGGTGAAAGCAGCCTTTTTTGTTTAACAAACACTGACGAAACATTAGCCAAAATTTGTTTGTTTGGACTAGCCTCATCTAAAAAGACTGCACGCTTTCAGTGTGTAACAACACCTTTTGCCCTTGTATATGTGTCAACTGGAAAGCATATCGATGAAGTTAAATCAATACGGTAACAGCTTCTAATCTAAGCCATCAGCCGTGTGGCCATTTCTTTACAGCTGGGCGAACGCTAGCTAGCATTAGCACTGCCCAAACTAGAGTTGACATACAGTGAGGAGAAAATGTATTTGATACCATGCTAAAGTTGCCTAAAAAGAGGAATATAAAATCGTCATTTGACAATTGATCTTAATGTCTTAATTCAAAAATTGAGTAAAAATAAAACCGCTAAGTACGCCAATTTTCTTTGTGATGGAAGAATGTTTCGTAAATAAATAAATGTTCTTCCTAAATGCTAGGGGGAAGTAAGTATTTGACCCCCAATGTAACCCTATGGGAATTCAACACATAGGGTTAACATAGGGGCGGGCAGATTTTTATTTTTTAAGGCCAGCTATTTTATGGATTCAGGATATTATGCATCCTGATAAAGTTCCCTTGGCCGTTGGAATTAAGATAGCCCCACATCATTACATACCCTTTACCATAGCTAGAGATTGGCATGGTGCTTTTTCCAGTAGGCCTATTAGCCTGTTTGATGCTCATTGAGCTCAATGCAAATCAAACAGGCTAATAGGCCTACTGGAAAAAGCACCATGCCAATCTCTAGCTATGGTGAAGGGTATGTGATGATGTGGGGCTATTTTAATTTCAAAGGCCAAGGGAAATTTATCGGGATGCATAATATCCTAGATCCATGAAATAGCTGGCCTTTAAAAATAAAAATCTGCCTGCCCCTATGTTAACCCTATGTGTTAAATTCCCATAGGGTTACATAGGGGGTCAAATACTTCCTTCCCCTAGCATTTAAGGAAAACATTTATCTATTTACGATACATTCTTCAATCACAAAGAAAATTGGTGTCCTTGGCGGTTTGATTTGTACTAATTTTTTGAGTTAAGGCATTAAGATCAATTGTCAAATGATGATTTTATATTCCTGTTTTAGCAGGGTATCAAATACATGTGCTCCTCACTGTATCTAGCAGGCTAGCTATTATGTTTTACTAAATTATTCAAAGATAACCAAACCAAACATTGGTAACACTTTAGAATAACAGTCGATTATAAAGCATTAGTAACACTTAGTAAATAATGAACTAATCATGAACAAAACATGTACAAATATTTGTAAATGAGTAAGAAATACTATGTTAATGTTATATATGTTATTACTCATTTGAAGAACATTAGTAAAGGGCTATGTAATGATGAAATAGATAAGAAGTAAACATTTATAAACAGTTAAGTCTTTCAGCAAAAACAAAATAAACAACTTCAGTCTCTCCAAATGAACTGTGCATTATTTGTAGACTTTGCAAAATCTTCAAAATATTATTTGTAAATAGTTTGTATGCTATTTTTATGTAGTTCATAGCTATGTTGTTATTGCATTAAGATTAGCTTGTAAATCATTTAGTGCGATTGAAATAAAAGACATTGAAACATTAATGAAGATATGCGCATACATACATATTTAAATGTATTAAATTTGGTTGAATATCTATATCCATTGTATCCAGGAGTATTAGACAATATACTAATTATGAACAAAACATGTACGTAGTTTTTATAAATTATTAGGACATGCCCTGACAATGTGCAGGCAATACTTCCAAGAAGAAGTACAGAAGACATTCAACATTTATCGATAACTTGTTCATATGTTACTAAGCTTTCGTTTATCATTTATATACAAGCCCTATGAGGAAGACTTCAAATGAACTGAGTAGCCCAGATCCACTTCTCTTGTTACTAATTATTTGTTAAGATTTTATCAATGATGTGCAACGCATCTACAAAGTTAGTTGCGTCAACTAATCTGAATTACAAACACTTACCTCAATATCTGTAACTCAATATTAGCTATTATAAACAATTACTTCCTGCTTAGATGTCATTTACAAAACTTTTTGCACCCCTTAATTTAAAGTGGAAGCATGATGGCTAATTGAGAGGGAAAGTGAAAACCAGCGTTCCAAGCGGTTGCGTTTCTATCGAAGAGCAGCTCCAATTTTAAGTCCCATAGACCGACTTTTCAAATCAATATTACGCAGCTATACCAGCGATCTTATCCACCAAAAAGTCTGCATACTGTAATAATCTACTAACTGTGAAAATATCAGACCCTATTTCGCCTTATTTGAAAACAAAAAACGTAATTGCTCGTTTCATTTCATAAATGGACTACAACTACAAGTGACGCGACACCCTTCGACGACGTTACTCACCTAGCATGGTTTGTTTATTGTTAGCTAGTTGGTTAGTTAGTAGATAATCACACTTACTGCCAGCTCTTGTGTGAGTAGGAGCACAACACAAGTTATCCCCACATAATTACCACGCGGTTTACATCGCTCTCTGTTATTACAAAAATATGTAAAGCAAATTCCCGCTAGCCTCTAGGAACGCAACCACTAGATGGCGATGAGATTTCTTTCCCTCCCTATAGATTCATTCTCGTGATGCCATCACGAACCTCCCAATTTACTTAAGCAAATATCTAATAATAGTATCTAATATTTTTGTGTAGTGTTTTGTAACTGCAACTCAAAACAGCTACAACTGGCAAAGATATAAAATATTAACACTGTACTTTTTCCATCATGATTGATATTTTGGCGCAATTTTGTATAACGCGTCACTGGTGTGCGACGAATCAATCCCAGAAATTATTGCCGAGCGCGATTCCACGGTAAGTACAGCAGTCAAATTAATAAGCATTAACATGTCCAAAATGTTTAAGTTATGGCAAAAAAAACATGTTGTGGTATTTGTTGAATTCAAATCTCACTGTAAGAGCTGAACGAGACATGTTGACACATTACTACTGTTGCATCAAAACGAAATGTAAAGTAGCTTCAGAACCTCTGCTAGCCAGCTGGATTAGCTAACTCATAGCTTTTGGTGCTGGTTTATTGATTGTTAAAGTAGCTATTCTCTTAAGTCGACACTATAGTTTGATCAACTGCTAAATTTAATTATTGTGTTGTTTTGTTTGTATGTTGCTTTGGACAAAAGCGTCTGCTAAGCACCACCACCATAACCATAACCATAACCTCATTTCTGCGCCAGCTAAATGTCTTGTTCAGGGCTCAACATTAACTTTCAGAAGTGGTTGCCATCTGGACAACCAGGCATGGGCTTTTGCTAAATCATAAATGGTTGCCAACCTCTATGTTCATGTACTACTGGAAGTTAAACGGTTTTAAGTCTGGCCAGGCAGTTTAAATACAAGCACTTTGCTTATGTTATTCCTGTTCGTTTATCAATATGAATTAAGCCAGAACAAAATTGTGTGTTCAAAATATCATTATATAGTTTGATGAACTAGTCTAGTGCTAACGTTCCCCTTGGGGATCAATAAAGTATCTATCTATCTATCTATCTATCTATCTATCTATCTATCTAATGTCACCATACATTTCAGAGGCATGCTCAAAGGACTTATTGAAATATATTAATGCCAAACTATGTGTTATCAGAACATTCCAATCTAAAACTGAACCGTGGAAATGGCAATTAAACTAGATGCACCGCATAGCGGTACACAATATGACCGCCGCTCAGTTCTGCACATTCTCTCCAAAACGAATTACGCTTGTCAACTTTCCTGTATCTCCGATTTGTGCAATATACTGTATGTATATATCTCCTACTCTTGCAGCTCATGTGTATATGAGTGTGTGCATGTGTGAGTTTGCTTGTATAAAGATGTGTGTGTGTCTGTCTGTGTGTGTGTGAATGTGCATGTGTGCGCGTGTGGAATCCGTGGAAGTGTGTTTATCTGTGCATGTGAATCTGTTGATATGTGTGTGTGTGAACTTAGTTATTTTCTGCCGGCTCAACATAAAAATGGAAATCGGTTTTGCCAATAGCCTACTCACTATATTGGAATTTAACAGTTACGCCATTTTGCCAGTAACGTCAACAATATATAGAAGACATCACAACCTGCAAAGAGTAATTTCAGGGAGGTATCTAAAAATACTTTAACCTACTGAGATACTGAAATACAGATGAATAGCCTCTGTTTGTTCAATAATGTCTAGTCAGTATACCAAATAAGAGAGGCCTATAGATAGAAACTGTGGTAATAAAATATGAAGATTTTGGTAGTTTGGGCTTTTCGTGTATCCTTCTATTGTAGCCATTTAGCCATCTACTTTAGGCCTGAATTACATGCCAATGAAATTACACTTGTTAAACTCACCTCAATAAATATTTTGCAATCATTTAATCCACCATGGGCAATGCTAAAATTACTGTTACAAACCAACGGCAGAGTTGGCGGTCCAACGCGGGTACCCACCAGTGGCCCGCTGGAGTTTTGCTCATCAGTTCTCTGGCGGTCCACCGGCGGCTCAGAAATGGCTCCAGATAAAGGGCCACCCTTTTGCCGCTTACTACCCACCAGCTTCTAATTGGCCTTATTTATGGCCATAACAATGAAAATGATGTACTAAAATAGCAATAATACATTATAACACTTTCCATTTGCCCTCAATCAGAACAATTTACAATTATTTACAGGGCTTACCAAAGTTACCAAATTTACTAAGGTGAAGACAGTGCCTGCTGATGAGAAACCTATAAATGTATTCTGTAATTTAATAATCCAATATAAAAAACATTTATCCTCAGCAACTATCACACAGACTCACCACACACAGTATTAGGTTCAATACATTTTGTTTATTTATTTATTTTACATGCTTTTGTTTATTTATTTTACATGCTCATTTACATGCTTTATTTATTGTACATGCTTAAACAATTTATTAAAATTATTTTTAATAATGATATTATGCAACACACTCTTCAGATGTAAGGACTTAAAAGCCACCTTTCCTGCTGCACCAGTCTAATTAATTTGGAGCGCCAGGGACCTCCTCAAAGCCCGGCCCAGCATCCTCTTAAACAGCATCTTTGGTGGTGTTTCCTCCCAAAATAGCAAAATTGAGCTGAATTTACTACCTTTTCACTACCATCAACATGTTTTCTACTACAAAAGCAAAAGGTGAAGAGTAATGTAATAATGCAATACCTTTCCAAAACACAATAACACATTTAAGAACAACAGGATTTAACAATGAACAAAGCTACTGGCATTTGAACAGGGGTGTGTAGGCTGTCAATAGGCACTGTATTTACCGGCATGGCTGGAGTTGATGAAGCTTGCTGGGTGGTGGTGCTGGCAAAGGTGTAGTGGTCTGACCGGGTCTGACTGGCAAACTCTGTTGAACAGATTGGTTTAGTGAGATGATTACTGCAATGGTATGACACCTGGCACATGCTAACTAGCGCCTAAAGTACAAACACTTCTACAGGATATTTCCACTTAATTTTCAGACAAACCAAGCAAGGGACCACATGTACAGACTCTACAAATATTAACCATGATATAATTTTTTTATTTAAATGACTTGAAAGAGATCGTCAGGTATAAATGCACCATACAGTAGTGGCCAGTTAATTCATTCAGATGCTGTTACATGCTAACTAGCGCCTAGAGTACAACCACTTCTAAAGGATATTTCTACTTAATTCTCAGACAAACCAGGCTAGGGACCACATGTACAGACTCTATAAATACTAACCATGATGTCAGTTTTTCATTCAAATAACTTGAAAGAGATCGTCAGGTATAAATGCACCATGCTAGTGGCCAGTTCATTCATTCACATGCTGTTACATGCTAACTGGTGCCTAGAGTACAAACACTACTAAAGGATATTTCCACTTCATTTTCAGACAAACCAAGCTAGGGACCACATGTACAGACTCTATAAATACTAACCATGAGGTCCGGTTTTTATTTAAATTATTTGAAAGAGATCGTCAGGTATAAATGCACCATGCCAGTTCATTAATTCAGATGCTGTTACATGCTAACTAGCGCCTAAAGTAAACACTTCTAAAGGATATTTCCACTTAATTTTCGGGCAAACCAAGCTAGGGACCACATGTACAGACTCTATAAATACATTTTGGAAACAGGTGTTCGCTTTAAATACAGTTTTTAAAATGAAAATAGTAGAGAAGAGATGTTTTACTTACCTAGTCCTAAGCCTGCGACTGGTGGTTTGAGTAGGCCTACTGACATTGTAGGCTATTCGCATCTGCTCGGAGGAGTTGCTTGATTACGTTTCTAAACGTAAAGACATTTACCAACTTCTTTATAAGTCTGACGGTTACACAGTTACGTGCAAGAACAACAAGTCACGTAAGAGATGAAATCGTTTAGCTTACTGCAACATGAGAAATCAAGTAGTGTGAAACCATAAACTAGCGACAGTAAAGAAAATTCCAATATGGCCGCCATTCGGAACTGAGAAATCATAACTCCATCTTCTTCGTTTGTCTTCTTCTCTCTGATCTGAACTATCACTCACTGAGCAGCGCCAGCGCCACACACCAGTGGCAGCAGGCTGCAGTGTTTGAACGTTGTTGCATTAGTTCTGCTTTTGACGTTCTCATATAAAATCGTAATAAATACATAATTGTTTTATTTGGTAAGCACAGGGTAGCCACGGGGGTGGCCAGTGACACAGCCACATGGGGCACAGGCCATTCTAGGCTTCAGTGTAGAACAGCCACGTTGAGGGACCATTCACTAAATGCACACATAAATACATTTATTATAGCCCCCCATGGATGAAATTCCACAAAACTTGGCATACTCCCAGAGGGTGCCAGGTTAATCATACACATGAAATTTGGTGCAGTTCATAGCATCTCATCTGAAGATAGGGGCAATTAAAGCAATATTACATTACATTTTCAATTTTTACCATGGGGGTGCAAATCACAAATGACTGGTTATAAGCTAAGTTGATCCGAGCTCTTGAGACCAACATACCATAAAAAATTTGTCATCCTCGGTGCCACGGTTCAGGTAGTTATGTAGGAAAAACTGCAATTTTTGGGCTTCGGGCGGGGGCAGCGCGGGGGGGGAGTGACCCCCGGGGACGAAACGAAATTTTTCCGCACAAGTCTACTGGGGCTACATGCCCACCAAGTTTCATGTGCCCTGGTGTTACGGTGTCCCGGGAATCGTTGACCAAAAAATGACGGAAAAAAAAAAAAAAAAAAAAAAAACTTTGACAACAACTATATGACCGCTTCGCTAGCTACGCTAGCGGCGGTCATAATAATCAGAGAAATGTTTACCCTTGTCATCACAAACAGAGTTCAAGACTCAGTAGAAAGACTGGCTAAGAGACCATTTGGCCATTGGAATTAAGAAAGCACATAGCGTCCCTTGCATATAGTGTGATTTTAAATCATATAGTGTGATGTTGATTCAGAATGTTTCTATGGGTAGCCTACATTGTACCTAAATAACTTTCCTTTTGTTCACTCTTTTTCTTCAGACAACATGGGTTCCAACAAAAAAAACATGCCCCAACTGCCCCCAGGTCATGCCGTGTGCCACTAAGATCTGCAAGGCCTGTGGGGCAGAGGAGTCCAAGAGGGCTCGCTTGAAGAAGAGGCTGCAGGGTCTGGACATGAGGAAGGGGGAGTGGCTTGAACAGCTAAAAGAAAACATAATGAGGCAGCTATGGAAGATGAAGCCATCATTTTGGTATGTACAATCAACGCTGCCTCTTTTAATAGAGTTTATCCACCTTAACACCAAATGCAACTTGAACACTTCTGTTTACCATTGTTATCAGCACAACACAGTTAAAGCCTAGTGCAGGTGTGTTAAACTCAAACACACGGTGGTACAAAATCAAAAAACAGGTCCAAGTAGAGGTCGAGGTCAATCCTTAATGAAAAACTGACTTAAATTGAGCATGTGTTTTCCCCTTTCAGTAGTATGTCATGCATTTAATGTAGTCATGTCAAATTAATTAGGAATTTAGGTACTTCTGTTAAAAGTGTAGTTTAACTTTAAGCACATTTCCTTACTAGCCTGTTGTTCATCTGTCCATCATCGCATAAAGCCTGCCTGACAATTTGGTTGGTATGTTCAGCTCTGGGTCGAACATAGTTCCGCCTCAACGGAGCAATGCCAGACAGAACTTTCCGCTGGAAAATGATGTAGGCAGGGCTGAAGTTTGGCTGCACCCAAGTTAAAGTGGAAGTGATGGTCTGCACACTGCAATAGCTCCAAAAAATAGTATTTTTATTATTTAAAAGGCAACGTTTCGATCAACAGATCTTCGTCAGGCAAAATAGGAACTGGCATAGGAGGCCTATATATCACATGACCAATAGGCCTAGTAATCAAGCACCTGTCAAAAACAGGCGGGGTGCACCCATGAGTGGCAATCAGTGCAGACATGCACTAGGCCCAAATCTTATTACAAAACATTGTGCAAAATGCAAAACATCAGTGCAAACATTTTATGCACAAAAGCATGACAAAGCAATACATACATAAAATCACAATACATATTTAAAAATTGTGAATGTATAGGAATGTTGGCTGTCATATGGAAGACTTAAGGTGAAAAAGTCACAAAAAAGGTTTAAGGTCAAAGTACATGTTTAAACCCTTTGGAGAAATGGTGTCTAGAGTATATGAAAAGCTTCTCTCCTGAGGAGGAGATTATCTATATCTCCCCCTCGTCTGGGGATAGAGACCTGTTCAATCCCAATATATTTGAGGGTGGATAAGTTATGCTTTAATGCATTGAAATGAACTGCCACTGGATTTTTTTCATCATTTAAGTGTATATTGCTCCTGTGCTCCGCAATTCGTGTTTTTAAGCAGTGCTTTGTTTTTCCAATATATGCAAATCCACAAGGGCATTTAATCATATAGATTACATTTTTGGTGTTGCATGTTATGACACCTTTTATCGGTATAGATTTACCGGTGTGTGGATGGTTATACGTTTTGCACTTGTATGTAAAGTTGCATTGTGCACAATGTGCGCACCTGTAATTACCATTGAGAACCGGTGGGAAAAAATGTGTGGTTGGACTAGCTTGTGGTTGGTCTGCTCTTACAAGGATGTCGTGTAAATTAGGTGAACGCTTATAAACAAACCTTGGGGGTTGTCTAAAAGAGACATCTTTTAGTGCGGGGTCTGAGCTAAGGATAGGCCAATGCTTCCTCACGATATTTTCAAAAGGTTTTCCTAGCGGTGAATATTGCATTATACAGGATAGTCTTTTGTCGTCTTTTTTGTGTTTCTTTCTACTAAGACATTGTTCTTGACCCACATTTTTAAATCTATCTGCGGCATTCTGGATCCAGCATTCTGCATAGTCTCGTTCTCTAAAGCGCTCGGTCATGGCGGCACTCTGCACTGTGTAATCTTGATCAGAGCCGCAGATGCGTCGAATTCTATTGAATTGGCTAATAGGTAAACTGCGTTTTAAGGGAGTGGGGTGATAACTTTTCCCATACAAGATTGTGTTTTTGTCTGTGGGTTTTTTGTAGAGGTCTGTTTTAAGTGTGTCGCCATCTTTAGAGATTAACAGATCTAGAAAACTGATCCTTGCGCTGTCAAACTCACCAGTAAATCTGAGATGTTCATTATTACTGTTTAAAAAGGCCTGGAAATTAACAAGCTCCTTATCTGTACCCAACCAAATCAAAAAAGTGTCATCAATATATCTGCGCCAAAGGGCAATTTTATTATAGAAAGGGTTAACAGCAGGATGTAACACACAGTTATTCTCAAAAAGACTCACAAACAAATTGGCATAGTTAGGTGCCATAGTGCTCCCCATAGCGGTCCCTTTAATTTGCAGGAAAAAGTCATTTTTGTACATAAAGAAGTTTTTTTTTCAGTACAATCTCGGTCAGTTTTTTTAATACAATCAATGCTAGGCTTTCTGTTTAGGTGAGTGTCCTTTAGAAAAAAATCAACAGCATCGATACCACCATCGTGTGGAATGTTGGTGTAAAGTGATTCGACATCAAAAGTTGCCAGCAGGGTGTTATCAGCATCTGGTAGTCGGACTTCCTTTAGAATCTTGATCATGTCCATTGAGTCTTTTACGAACGATGGCAGTATGGTAACATGCGGTTTTAGAAAAGAGTCTACACATGTCGAAATTTTCTCAGTAAGTGAGCCGATGCCTGCAATAATAGGTCTTCCCGGAGTCTTCTGGCAGTCTTTGTGAATTTTGGGCAGTGTATAGATGACTGGTGTCGTGGGATGATCAACTTTCATGAAGTCAAATTCTTTTTTATTTATGTCTCCATCCTCAAGAAAACAAGTCAAAACATTGTGGATTTCTTTTCTAAAAGTGTCGGTCGGATTCGAACTTAATCTTTCATAGAAAAGAGAGTTATCCAGTTGGCGATTGATCTCTATATCATAGTCCTGAAAATCCATCACTACGACTGCTCCACCCTTATCAGCTGATACAGAAGAGGCCAACAGATTCAACCATTGAGCTCACTGATTGTTAGCTTAAAAAGCATATTAGTGAACTAAGTAGCCTAGGATTAACCTAGACCAGCAGGCCTAGATAAAATTTTAATTTCTACACGATGCACAACATAAGTAGCCCAAGAAAAAGAAGACACAATCACAGAGAGTGATGCAACACTCACACTGAGAAAGAGACATACTGTAGCAGATGGGACAGAGAGGGGCAATGAATTTTACATTTCACTTAGAGTGGGAACCCTGGACTCCGAAAACGTTAGCAGATTTCTCCGACAACTCTCATTCTTACAATCTTATAGACAGTACAGGCCTACAGTGTGTATAGGCTTTGGTCCGCCAAAGTAAAGAACCTGCTTGTAATGTGTACTTGACACAATTCTGTATCCTCTAGATTTGAGATTTGATAGGGCCCAATTGCAAAGCGTTTTATTATCACAATGCAAAGCTTATTCCTATCTTACACTCTGATTTTTCTCCATGCACTTCTCTTTTATTAAACAATGCATCCAGGGGTCTGGCAATTAATGTCATAAGGTGTGGTCTAGTGTTTTATCTAAAAAGCTATCTTACACGATCTACAGTAAAAAGCATTATTACGCCATTGATCAAGAAAAAACTGGTCTGTAATGAATGGCACCTACAGTATGAAGCACAGCTGAAGACGCACTGTCACTATATGTAAGCCGGAATCCTGTTAATTTTCAGTGTAAACTATTCATTATGATGGTAAATATGAAAGGTGGATGGAAAAATCTATACAGTACATCTTTAGGGCTTTTTTTCTGATGATATAATATAAACTCTGAATATAATAAACATTGAACATACCTCACACTTCGTGGAATGGGCCGTGGCGTGCATAACACTAAGGAATGGCCGGCTTGATGTTAGCCCCTGTAGATCTGGAAGGATGTTTACACATTTGTGCAAATATGGCCAGTATTTGCACATAACATCCATTGCAATAAATTGTGATTTTGTGTTCATCAGGTCCTTCTGAAGGTACATGGGGTAAGCAAAAATTTCCCCTAGGGATATAAAAAATAGTTGTAAAACTGCAAATATCCAATTGTTGCACATTCTAAAAAGCACATTATAATGGGGAAACTCAACAAAGCAGTGGTATGCTGAACTAACACTGTAAATTGAGATGCTAGTCGTCACCGATTCTGACACATCCATTATCTCACCTCTCAACATATATAGTGCCTTAAGGAGAAACTCATGGCGACACACTGCTACCTCCATGCCCTGTTCGTCTAGCTTGTTGGTTCTCCTTGAAGTCTCCTTCGCTGCTGTCCATGAGGAGCTCCCACATTTGCCTTGTCCAGGTGTCTGCAACGTAAATGAAACACACTATAAACATATACAGTATCTTGTATTTTGAAGTTGATGACAGTTTTTCGCCAATGCAAAGAAATCCATTGTCCTGGATAAACTTGCCTGTTTCACAGCTTTATGCAAGACATCAACAAATGTGGTGTGTCTAAGTATGTCATCTGTTTCTTAGTCTTAACACCAAACCTGCCTACATTGGACTACAGATGGAAATTAGCCCCTGGGCTACAATCTGGCACATTTACATGTACTTTGTATATGTTCATTAATTGGCTGCCAGCCATTTTCAGTGCAGAGCGCTCCATACTGCCAGACGTTTTACAGCATTTTGACTGTTTTTCCAAGATCCACCGAACGATGAGTTTTATGACTATGTAAACACTGAAGGTACCAATGAAAGAGTAAACTCTCTTCTTTCACCAGGAAAAAACAGTTTGTTTCTATCGTTTTCCGTTCTTTAGCAATCGTCAGTAGAACATGGGTTAGTTTTGCCAAAAACACCAGTTTTTGACCAACAAATTGAGAAAACAATCTTTTTGTGAAAATCAACTTTTTAACGTTAGCGTTTCAGTAGTATGTCAACCACGATTGCACTGTTATCTCGTCAGTCTCGTCAAGGTCGCTATAGACTCTGAACAGGACGGTAGACTTAGCAAGCTAGCACTAGCAAAGTTGTTGTTAGTCTATATAGTAATATCCAATGTAAATGGATCATACCATTCACATGTTTTCCATCCTTGATGTAAGGAGTAAGCATATTTATTCCCTGCACCGCGTGCAAACTAGATCCACTGTGGTCGATCTTCAGTGTTAGCTTGTTGCATGCTGGTTGCATGTCTCTGTATGTGCACTTTGCAGGCAGATATTAATCATCCAAATGGCACTGCTTCCATCTAGCGCAGTGGTTCCCAAACTTTTCTGGCTTACGGCACCCCTAAACATATCTCTCTCCATCCACGGCACCCCTATTTTTTTTTACTTTTTACTCAACCTCCTTTGTGCCATATTTGTACTTCATGCCATTTTTTTTAACCTTGTGATATGTTGGATAGGCCAAAACTGCTTTTATTATAGGCATTACTAAGATAAGGTGAAGTTAACACCTTTTTTTGTTTTATTCAAATGAACTACTTTCATTCAACTCATTTAATTGAACTTTTGAATAAATGGTGAACAGGATGTGAAGAGACAACTTGATAACCACCTGACCTCGGTGTGCAGTCTTAACCCATTTCACTGCAGAAGGCAGTGAATAACCGTGTTTGAAGGGGACGTGATTTAGCGTAATAAACTATTTTTACGACTTGATTCAATACATCCGTCAGGTCTGGAGGCATCGTTTTTGCCGTAAGAGCCTCCCCATGCAACATGCAATGCGTTGCTACCATGGCAGGATTCTGTTGCATAGCTTTCGTTACAAAGCCTTTGACCCAACCTGTCATTGAGGCCGCCCCGTCAGTGGCAGTGCACACACTTACGCACATATCCCAGCTAAGATTATTGTTCCTCAAGTATTCATCTGTCACCCTGAATATCTCATCTCCGGCAGCATGGTTGGTCAGTTCTTTGCAAAATAAAAAGTTATCTGTAAATTTGTCCTCATCGACATTAGCGAGCAGCTGGCAAAGGCCACTAGCATAAGTAGACTCGTATTTGAAGCGCAAACTTCCCCAATAGCCGTACCCAACGTTAGCCCACGTCTCCCTGCAGACCAGGCATACTGGTGTGGGACACGTTACCTCGCCACCCCAAGTGAACCCATACTGGAGGTAGGAGTCGTTATTGCCTCACTTTTCTCTTGGTCAGATTCCGAGGTCTGTCTCTGTGGAGGTGCGTTCTCTTTGTAAAAACGTATCCATTGCGCCTATACCTGCACTCCGCCATACGGAATAACGAACGAAGTCACCGAACAAACAATAAGTAGGCCTAGCCTACAGCACAGTACGATACAGTAAACTGTAGCCTATTGTTTGTGCTGCAAATACGTTTTTGCAATAAAATTAATTTTGAAATGGATATTATGCTTTTTAAAATGTCATTAAATTATCAAGCCTTAGACAATTCCGCGGCACCCCTGAGCATGCGTCACGGCACCCCAGGGTGCCGCGGCACCCACTTTGAAAACCCCTGATCTAGCGGTTCGGATCGCTAGTACAGTCTGTTTACAAGCCTGAAACTTTGCCAGATCGTTCCCAAGCCCACCCATGAGCCCTCCCCATTAAAAAATGCAATTGACGTCTATAGACGTATGTGTCTAAATTGACATTTAAAGATGTCAATGGCAGTGAATGAGTTAATGTGCATTGTCCTGAAATAATAAAATAAAAAAAATAAAAAATTCTTACCTGAACAATGAAAAGCCCCCTTTCTATGCAAATCCATGTCTATCAAGGGGGGGGACATCTAGTGGACATTAATGACAACTTCCAGGTGATAAAATCGTGGCATAACATAAATGTGAGGATGTACTGAGAATAACTAACATAACAGTACCTTGTATAATGCAACAGCTGGTGAGGATTTTTGCCTTGTTGATGATGAGAGTAGGATCACTAAGTGGCACAGTCCCAGGGCACCTCTGACTAATCATTTCATCCAGAATGAGTTGTTCAAGGTAAGGAAAATCCTTTTGAAGGATGCATAAATGATCTGGTAACATGGCAGGCAGTTTCTTGTTCTTCAGTATGTAAGTCACCATGCTGGCCAGGCCATCACCCTCGGGAGGATATGTTGGACAAGTCTCCCCTTCCTCATCAGTACCATTTGGAGATTCATCTATTACTTGTGTGACTGGATCGTCTGTACTCCTGACAGACCTGAACAATTCAGTCATTTCCTGAAAAAGATGCCTCTTTGCAATATAAACATGCGGACAGGATCTCCTGGTTTTTGTACAGTCCCATGAATTCATTCTAGTGTTGTACACTACTATGACACCATGTCCAAGGCAACTGTAGTAGGACACTTTCGGTTCAAAGATGGACAGAACCTTCTTAAATTCAGGAAATCCAACAGTGAGGCAAACAGAGAGGAGTATGATCATCTCTGGCCAGATGTCGAAGTGCAACACATTTGTCCCGGGTTTCTGCACCAAACCATGTGTTGCACCATTTCAGCTAAAGATTCATCATGAAGCAAAACTGTTTGAGCTGTAGTGGAGCAGAAAGTGACTGACACATCGATATGCCTTCATGCCGCTTCTCCAGGCTAAATTAATGTTGACCTGGCATTCCTGAGACTCACATGTGACACACTGACTTTCACCCCATGTTTTGTTTTGCACATGAACAGGAATACTGTGCCCACGGAATGACTTTTGGACTGGAAATATCCCATTATTCTCATCAATACACTCGCTTCTCAGGTTCTTTTTTGCACTCAAAGGTAATTCATTGTTATTATGTTTTTGTTCGATGTGTTTTCTTAATGTTTCTCTTGTTCATAACTAAACTACACATGGGGCACTTTGACCGGATCACAGGTCTCACACGAACCTTGTGGTGCAGCTCCAGCAGGGCTCAGGACTGGTGTGGGCGCTGCTCCAGCAGCTCCAGCAGGGCTCACGGTACAGATCCACTAGTCACGTCCTGCGTCTAGCGATTTTTTTGGCAAACGCAACGCCTCCCCTCCAACGGACGCAGAGTAGGCGTGACCGAAGTTTCGGCATGGGCTGTGTCTGGCTGTGTGTTGTGTTATGTTTGGCGTTACCATGGCAATGCTGCGTGCTGATTGGGTCAGGTGTGTTACTGTTTACTGAACTTTTATTTCAACCACCAAACAAATTCATTCCTCAAATTTTGGAGGGAAAAGTAATGTGTATAAATAGAGACCACTGTTGGTTTGTCGATTTGTGGGTTTATTGTTGGTCGAGAGGATGAACAGAAGGCAGAAGAGGATCGTTGTTGCAGCACTACTGTACTTGCGGAGGAAGAGGAGGCAGCGTCGCTACTGGGTACATCCCATCATTCTGGGCAGGGAGCAGTATGGAGAATATCACCGGCTGGTTCTGGAGCTCCGACTGCATTCCAGCTATTTCCAGCAGTATTTTCGCCTGACCAGGGAGCTCTTTGATGAGCTGTTGGCGCGAGTGGGACCTCGAATTGCTAGGGAGAACACTCCTTTTCGCCAGGCAATTGGTCCTGCTCAGCGCCTTGCTATTTGTCTGAGGTATTATTTCTTTATCTTCATTCTAGTGGTTGTGATAGGCTATCCTTTTGTCTGTAATCCTTTGTACGGATGGGCCTCTACTATAAAACAATTAATTTGCAGAGAGATCTATTAGTCAACTTATTTCAACATTGAGCCTGCCTAATTTGTTTTTGACATGACTGCAGCTGAAACTGGCTGGCTATTAGAACAGCGGTCCACCAGTTTTCCCTCCACTTTTAATAGGGTCCCGCTCTAGCCTTTTTGCTGCCCCCAGGCCAGATTTGAGTTTTCCCTCCACTTTTAATATTGAAAAATAGCATTTTGATGCCTCCTTGAAATAGGCCTAGGTACATGGTTTTCAAAGGGAAGTACTTCATTGAATAAATGAAACTGTTAAAATATGACCATTTGATATAAAACTACATCAGAATAATCCGTCGCATATCTGAACATTACTGGTACTTTGTTGTTATCATTATTTTTCTTATATATTATATCCATAATCTGTTTGTAATTGGCTGGCATTCAAACAGCATCCTAACAAATGTGTTTTCTGCTTCGAAATCCTCAAACTATTCCCAAACTTAATTTTGTCATAGTAGAGTATAGTCAGAGGATCTGTGCTATTGTCGTGTTATTTAGTAACATGCATTCCATATGGAGGGCCTTAGCTGCAATCTGCTGGTATGTCCTTGTCATGGAAGTTTAGGAACCCTGGCCTAGGTCATCTATGCCAGAAAACTGTGTGACAATGGTTTCCCTGTAACCAAATATTCTAACATGATGATTATTTTTCACAGATACCTTGCCACAGGGGACTCATTTGCCACCATAGCATTCAGCTACAGGGTAGGTCGATGCACCGTGGGGAGAGTGGTGAGAGAGGTGGCAGCCGCCATTTGGGATGCCCTACTGCCCGAGTACATGCCTGTACCTTCCACGGATGACTGGTGTGCCATTGCGGAGGGTTTCAGCCATATGTGGCACTTTCCCAACTGCGTTGGTTCCGTGGACGGAAAACATGTGGTCATCCAGGCCCCAGACAACTCCGGCTCGCTCTTTTATAATTATAAGGGCACCTACTCCATCGTCCTGCTGGCTGTGGTGGATGCTGACTATCTGTTCAGGATCATTGATGTCGGTGGGTATGGCCGGACGAGTGACGGTGGGTCATTGTACAGTTCTGCCTTTGGTGAAGGTCTCCGAGATGGCACCCTGGACCTCCCAAAAGATGCAGTGATCCCAGGATCTGAGCACCGTGGACCACTACCATTTGCGTTTGTGGGAGATGAGGCCTTTCCCCTCCGCCGAAATCTCATGCGCCCTTTCCCTGGTCGACATGTCCCCAGAGAGCAGCGGATCTACAACTACCGCCTCAGCCGGGCCAGGATGGTAGTGGAATGTGCTTTTGGCATTCTGTCATCACAGTGGAGGATGTACAGAAGGGTGATGGGTGTCAGCCCCGCCACTGCTGAGACGTGTGTCAAAGCCACCTGCATCCTGCACAACTACCTGAGGGTCATGACCTTGAGGAATAGCACGCAAGGGTCATCTGGTGGTTGCCGTCGACCAGGGGATGCTGGTGATTGTCTCCAAGCAGTTGCCAGGTTGGCAACAAACAACGCCACTCGTGAGGCCTTGAGAGTGCGAGCCTGCTTTACCTCATATTTCAATGAAGAGGGTGCTGTTCCCTGGCAGGTCCTACCATAGATCAACTCTGCGTGCAGCTGCACAACAAAACGGCTCTTTTAAGAGCCACTTTCCTTGATCCTTAAAAGCAAAATCCAAAGTCACAAGTATCATGTTCCAAGTTTCATAAGCATAACACCTGGTCTCCCATATTCATCCCTGCCCTCCACTGTCTACCTACATTGAATTAAACACACACACCCTCATACTGTGCCCCATCCCATTTTTACAACAAACCTATTCTATTTTCCCTTGCTACTTATTTTGTAAACTATAGTGCAACAGCTGCATAGTTGAGTGTCCTGACAAACTATCAAAGGGTGAGTATGTTATCGCTCTTCATGCTATGATTGACCATGCCTTGTCAGTTCTTTAGAGAATGTAGCCTAGTCTCCACAGGTTTTCAGTACCAATGATAGATAGAGATACTTCATGTATCCCGAAGGAAATGAAGGTGTCCAGTAACATACACATCAAGTAACAAAGGCACATAGACAATGATATCCATACGTAATAAGCTTAGTAAGTAAACATTTACATACTAACCAAGAACTACATCCTACCTCATACAATCCGATGACATTCCTACAGCGTATATACATACTACTAAAAGGGAGGTAGATAAGATTATAAATAAATTATGTGCCAATACAGTAAGTTTAGGTATTGATAAGTTACGCATCGAATGGATAAAAGCAGTTAGGTGCGACATAATAATACAGGTGAGTGCAAAAAAGGTGACGTATCCTTGCTGCAGACATTGATGGACATGAGGATATTGTAGCCTATATTTCTATGATGGCCCTAACATCTCATTGGAATTTACATTTAGGCATTTGGCAGACACTTTTATCCAAAGTGACTTACAAAAGAGGATAAACATTCAACTACATCACAATTAGGGAAAGCTAAGTTAAGATTGGTGGCTGGAAATCAGCTTGAGCTTAAGTGCAGGAGGGAATTAGGTTAATAGAAGTGTGTTGTCCTTTTCATTTCTACTTCCAGGACGACAAATTGACCATGATCTTAGAAAAGATTACATCATTGATAAATTGATATCTGATTTTCAATTCCCACCCCTTGTGTGTTATGGCAACAGCACCCAAACTGACGTGAAGTATGTTATCATTGGTGTCCTGCTCCTTGCCATAATTGACCTCAAACACTCTGCACCTATGTCTGGTGTGTGACATCATTAATAGCACAACACAGGAGATTTTTTTGCCCATATCACTCTCATTCTGAACACACAACCCCCACACTAGCTATGTACACATAACCTCCTAACCTTGTTTTGGATGTCGATTGTGATTCTATGCAATACTGTGCACTGTATATTGTGACATAGGCCTGGTGGTCTTTACAGTAGTTGCTGATGGACAGAGAAAACCTTAATGTAATATTTACACCTCTTTCACCTGTAAAACAATTTGTGGCTCTGAACTATACGTGTTAAGTGACAATAAAACAGAATCCTTAACTCTATCTATGCATTATGTCATTCAAACAATGGTATAACCACTACATGTGTCGATATATGGAAATGAATATGTGATGCAAAACAAGAACAGAGATTAATTTGTGCAAACAATGTCTTTATTTGACAAACAAGGTCCCCAAAAACCTTACAGAAACTTCAAACGAATAAATCGGAATGACTAAGATACAGTAGCCCAATAATTTGTATGAAGCATGTCAAGGTTAAAACATTACAGTGAAGCTGTTCGCCCCCTTGCGTACCCTCAAGGGTAGCGATTGCGTCAGTAGCATCCGACAGCTTTTTCACTCTTACAACGGTCTATGGGTTGAACATGTAGTCTGAAGCAAACGAATAAAACATACAAGTGTGAGACCAATAACATAGACCAATAAGACAGAACTAACAGAACTAACAACTAACATGCGTTCTGTGGTGCATCTCTAGTTATTCTTCCTACAAAACAACTCAGAGCTACACAGATGCTCGCACACACTCACACGCACACACGCGCCCACACACTCACACGCACACGCGCCCACACACGCGCCCACACACTCACGCGCCCACACACACACAGATGCTCGCACACGCACACACTCACGCGCCCACACACTCACACGCACGCACACACATACGTGCCCACACACACACACAGATGCTCGCACACACTCACACGCACGCACGCACACACACACGCGCCCACACACTCACACGCACGCACACACACACGCGCCCACACACACACGCTCGCGCAGATTTCTACTTTAACTAGGGTCTGGCCCCAGCCGTGGCGCGACTGGCTGGGGCACCTGCACCGCACGCCGGCGACCCGGGTTCGATTCCCGCCCCGTGGTCCTTTCCGGATCCCACCCCTACTCTCTCTCCTGCTTGTTTCCTGTCATACTCTCTACTGTCCTGTCCAATTAAAGGCATAAAAAGCCCAAAAAAATAATCTTTAAAAAAAAAAAAACTAGGGTCTAGCTCCTCTCGCCCAGCTTCATATACAGCTTTGTAAATGACGAACTTCACCTGGGCCTTCTTTTCAGCGCACAAGCGCTTAAGAGAGGGCAGGAGACTATTAAGGCGAGACACGGCAGTTGAAAACATTGTTTTTTTGACCTCCGGTCAATTTCGAGATTTTGTGCTAGTTTGCTACCTTAGCATGTATTCTACCACCCTACTACAACAACAAAGTCCGATTTGCACATTTAGGTGTTTATTTCACGAACTTTTGTGTGCTCGCGCCTATGTATTTCTCCACATTTTCTCAAAAGTTCCCATTCTAAAATGTCATGTACTCCCGCGAACGTGATCCAAATCATATCGTGTCTCACACCGTTGGAAAGCCCTGCTCCTCCTGCATAACGCCATGCAATCCAAATATGGACATTTCCTTTGTATTGGCAACCAATCGCGAAAGTTCAAAGACGAGTCTAAGCTGAGAACGAATCTCATTGGCTGTGTTTTAAGGCTGTTTTCTCAAAACTAGTTATTTGCGGTTTTGAGTCATTTTCCGGTAGATACTTCTCAGCCTCTGTAGCACCAAACTTTCCAGTTATACACTTAACAGTATTCTGAAGACATTTACAGAGGGATTTGTTAATACATCATTCCTGGCCTGATTTATGTGACATGTTAATCAAAAAAGCATGGCAAAAATCGTTTTTTAAAGGCTATGGACAGTATATTTGGATTTCCTAGGCAATGAAAGCAGATATCCTGAAATCCTTCTGTAATTTTATTGTAATCTTGTTTGTAAACAACATGAAAGAATAATTTTGCACCTGGCTTTATCATATGCTCAGATCTATCTACCGGAAATATATGCAAAATCATGCATATTTAATGAGATAATGCCTCATTTGCATAATTAAACATACACATTTCAAAAACTTGTAATACATTTTGTTCTCATACTTGTGTAAGTAATCAACTGAGGAAGTTTCATGGTGATACCTATTATTTAAACATTTTACCCTATTCTACTGTAGTGTCTCGCCTTAAAAAAAAGCTCATCTTCATCAGATAAATGAGCAGGATGGGTAGTGCGGTGGGGAGGTGGTGGGGGAGGAAGAGAAGAAGGCGTGGACTCTTCACTTTTGAGCGTTTCTAGGAGCTCAAAGGGGCTCATTGCATTACCCTTCCTCTTCCTCATCTGGGGCCTACAGCTTGAGCGAGGTACTAGGTCTGCTGAACTTGTGGACGAGTTGATGGGTTGATGGGCTCTCCATCAGATGACTGCTCTACATCTACATCTAGCTCATCTGGGAGGGTGAAGTTGGAGGGGGAAGGTGGGCTGAGTGAGGGTGAGTTGGAGGGCATGAAGGGAACAGCTGTGGCAATAGGGACTGCTGATACAATGACAGTGGTAGATGTGCAGGGAACCGCAGTTGTGCTGGCAATATCAGATGGGTTGATTGTGGTGAGAGCAGATGCTGTGCTGTGGACAGCGAAAGGAGCTGGAGCACCTGTGGCAACAGTGGCAGTGGCAGAGGGCCTGTGCAGCAGGTTTGAAGTGGTTTCTCTGCCTTCAAGGAATGGAGCCAGGAAGCCCATGACCGCCATGTACTTCCACTTTTTTTTGGTGAACCCGCAGCGCCACTTCTTTGCCTGTCCTTCTCAAGCCTCCTCTTCTTGATGTAGACATCTCTCAGTGATTTCCACCGGTCCTTGCATTTTTTATCTGTTTAAAAAAGAAAAAAATATGTAAAATGTGAAAATGTAAATGGACTATCTTCATCTTCATCATTCTGGGACATTCTCCTAGCACTATATTTTAAGTGTAGCACTAAAGATGGAGAGGATATAGAACACCATGTAAGTATTATAAGTATTATACAGTATTATCTTTTATTCCTATAGGGCCTTCAGGGTGACAGATAGCCTACACAAACAAATGTTCTTAACGATTACAGATGAACAGTGAACAGCTTACATTATAAAAATTAGTTCTTGTAAATAGTGTACTGTAAATTGTGCGTACACAAATAAATCTGTGTACATTACACTACTGTAATAACACCTTTTTTGGTGCAAGAAACATGCAGTAACATCGTCTGTTTTCTGAGATAGCACATAGCACTTTAACGCTAAAGCACCTTGCACTTAAGCCCTTTCACATGTAAGCAATTTAGCACTCAAGCACTTTATGACTTTCCATATCCTGGTTTGGTCACATGTACTGTACTTAGTTCCATGACTATGCCTATTCCATTTTTTTAGCTGTCTGTTGCTGTATCACTATCTTTAATGCATATCATTATTTGGTTATATTTATACCAAGAGATGCACTGAAGCACTTTGATACCTGTACATTTTTTGTCATTTTACATTAACCTGCCGCAATGGACTAAAGAAGCAAATTAGCCACTGGCTATAATCTAGCATATCATATTTTGCATGCAAATGTTATTAATATGCACTATCCCTGTTTTCTTTTCCCTTTTTCTATAAATGGTTCATTTTGATAATGACAAAATACTCATCTTTATTGAAACTGGTTAAATTAACTTTTACCTTGTTCATGTGTGAACTTTTAACATTAGTTATGAATCACCATCCATTATTATAGCTAGTCTGAAATCAGCAACTGATTTAATGAAAAGACATGGAGCCCCTTTCTCTCCATACACACTGTACATCACCTAGGCTCCCTCCCTCCCCCCCTTCCTCTGGCATGATCCAAGGCATTTGGGTTGGCCGCTTGAACCGTGGATCTTCGTTGGACAAGGGAGTTCTCCCTTGCCCTTGTTGCTCTTGGGGGGTGGGGATGAGAGGGGCTGCCATCTGGCTACCCTGATCTTACAGTATCTTACCCTGAGTCCCGATGCTAAAATTGTCTTACTATCTATTATGTCTTGTTAATGGTTTTATTGACACATTTTATTAACACTTTTTATTGCGTTTTTTGATAAACGTGTGTGTGTGTGTGACATTTAGCTGGCTATCTAGCCAGCCACAACAGCATGATTACAAAGTCAACATTCAACATTCAACCCACCATTTTCACCGACAATCTCTGCCACCTTCTTCCAACAGTCTTCTCTCAAATCTGAGTACCGATACGTTGCCAAGGAGGGGTCATACAGAGCTGGATAACCAGACACGGCTATAATCAGTTTGTCCTCCATCTTTTCCAATTTGAGCGCAAAATGAATTCCCGAGAGAAGTGGCGAACTGGACGAGAACTAGTACGTAACAGAAGATCTCTGCTTTCATTGGATAATAATGGTGCGTCTGACGGATTCATTTGCATAAAGTTCAGCAGAGTCCAACTTCTTGACGTGACGGCGCAGGTGAAACAGCCGCGCTACCTTCCCGAGATGCTTTGCGGTGGCGACGTTAACGTCCTGACGCGCTCCATTGAAAATGAATTGACGATCGCGACGCGAGAATACTTGACGTGACTAGTGGATCTCCGCCGTCAGGACTGTTGTGGACGCTGCTCCAGCAGCTCCAGCAGGGCTCAGGACTGTTGTGGGCGCTGCTCCAGCAGCTCCAGCGGGGCTCAGGACTGGTGTGGGCGCAGCTCCACTTACATTTGAGGGGGCGGTGGTGGATGGTGGGCACAGCTTCATGTCATAGCTCCACATCCGCTTGGGGGGTGGTGGGCACAGCTTGCATACGCTCAGATGATCGATGATCCATAAAATTGTGTTGGGCTATGTCAGTATCTATTGAGTATAACCTTTTGTTAGATTGTTATAGACATTGTTAGATAGTTGATGAATTGTTTCCTATTACCAAGGTGTAACTAAAAAGGTGGGTTTTTTTTTTTCGAAACATCAACACTGTCTCCTGTCAACACTGATCAGTCAAAAAAAAAATATATATATTTATATATAGTCTATATATGTATAAATATACACGCTAAAGAAGTCGGGGAAGCTCTGCAGAGAAATATGCAAGCATAAAACGAGCGAAAATGAAAAACGAAACCGAAACTTAAGATGAAATCGCCAATCCTGCATAGTTTTTCTTTAATATTGTAGTTAAAGTCAATGCAGTCTTTTTCATTTTCTGAAAAAAAGTCAGAAGTTGTAAAACCATGTTTGATATTATCACTTTGTCTTTTCAGCTGCCCATTTTGACTGAAAGGTACGGTTGTCTTCATCAAGTTTTATTTTCTGCACTGTTCTTAACATTTCAAGGTCCGAGGCTTCTTTTTTCAGAGGTCTTCAAACTTTATTTTAAAAAAAACCCCACTATTAATATATCTGGCCAAGACTTTTGAAGTCTGTATCTTGTAAACATAAGTACTGGTTACTAGGCCTGTTGCAATATTCAATAAATCAATTAATCGCATGATAAAAAGTTAAGGTTGCTTTTGACATAGTACAATGAAGAAAACTGATGCTCTGAATATTGATTCAGCTGTCTCTTAAAGTTTTTCTAATAGACGCATTTAACCGCAATTTGGATTACACCTGCTTTTAACAGGTGGAAGTTTTTAAACGCAAAATAGACGTGCGCTGTTTTCATACATATGGCGGAATACTTAATCAATTGCTATTAGCACTTCTCCTCCCCTGTACCTTCGTGTTACACCCATTTTCAGCTGATCCGCCCAGGAATTAATATGCATGACACGGAAAAAACGTTCGTACATCTGGCCCACTGTATTTCTGTACACAGAGTTATTACTGTTGTCTTGCATAATAACTCTAATTTTATTTGTTTCAGACACTAGCTGCGTTTCCATTGACCATAAAATTGCGCAAATTAAGAGTAGCGAAAAGAAATGTGTTATTACACACATGTAATTACACACATTTCGAAAAAACTCACATTTTTCGATAAAAAGTTTTTGCGCTCGGGTGAGGTGGTATTTCGAGCGTATCGAAATTTGTATATTTTGCAAAACTGCAATGGAAACACTTTTTTCGCATCTGACGAGTCACGTGATCCAACAACCGGATGTTAGGAGGAACGAAAACGACGAAGAAGACTGTCTACAGGAAGTGGTACCGGGAGAATAATGTAAAATGTTTTTTTTTTTTTTTTTTCATTAAAAGTGGCTCATGTCATTCTAAAATGTTGAATCCACAGCTCCTCTGTGAACTCGCCGACAACACTTTCTCAAAAACGCTGCATAGCCTACGCAACGCAGCCACTCAACTAGTTTTGTTTACCTGGTTTAAGTTTAACGTGATGAGAACAGTGCTGAAAGAAATCTAGATTCTGGAAACACCGCAATTGCGAAAATTTAGATTTTCGACATTAAGACAATATCAACAAAGTTTTTGCGCATATTTGTAATGGAAACGTAGCTATTGCCTTTTGTCAGGGCTGTGTGGCGGGAGGAGAAAAGGATTTTTGAAGGGGTGCTGCCTTCAAACTGGATAAATGAAGAGAAAAGGGTGGTCAGATGGCCAAAGAAGGGACGGGCTGCAGCATATAAGAGCAAGAGCAACCCGTCTCAAGATTGGTCAACATTCCCTCTAATTAAGGTTAAATTAACTACAGGTATGTGATGCTTACAGCGAGACACAACAGGTGAAAACATAGATTTTTCATGACCTGGTCCAATTCGAGATTTTGGGCTAGTTTACATCCTTGGCATGTAGGCTAATTGTTAACACTGGTATATATGTCTACATTACACGTTTAGCAACTTCTGACTTTTTTACAGAAAGCGAAAAAGAATGTCTTGATGTTAGTTACACATCATCAGCTCCAACAGACGGAGAGGACCCTCCGGAACTGGGGAAACGGCAAGGGAAGAGGAAACAATTTTCAGATTGTATTGAAGGCAAGCATACTTACAGCTGTTTGTAATCCATCACATTCCAAATGTTGAAACATTTGCACTTATGAGATGTAAATTAACTTTTGTTGTAATTCATTACAACCAGAACTATCAGATGAGGACCCTACCCCCCAAAAAGGTGAGTCTGAGCACCTTTCTTACATTTCTTTATTTTTGCCAGGGTTGTTGAATGTAAAAGGTCTTAAATATGTCTTTGCCAAACAAATACAGTTTGCGGCATGTACACGTTCTCTGTTTCTATGAAGGCAAAAGCAAAGGACTGCACTCCATGCCACCAAACATGACTGGTAAGTCAAGTGGACTAGTTAAGAATGATTATCTGTGATTAAATCGTTGTGTTTTTTGTAGCTGTGCCTTTGTTTCATGAAATCTTGACAGATAGATGTATAGTCATTTCCCGCATATAAGCCGTATTGTGTGTAAGCAGAATATACTTTCTGTCCACTTTCACCACTTTCTGTCTTAACACACTACTGTAACATGTTCCCTGTCTCTCACTCTTGTCACAGGCCAGTCCAGAAGAAGCCCCTCTCTCGCATCCGTTGGCTCCCGTCCTGGTGATAGCCCTCGTAAGTTGGGCTAAATGAACTGAAACAAAGGATGCTGTCTGAACAGTACTGTCTAGTACACAAGCCCAACATGTTCCCTGTCTCTCACTCTTGTCACAGGCCAGGCCAGAAGAAGCCCCTCTCTCGCATCCGTTGGCTCCCGTCATGGTGATAGCCCTCGTAAGTTGGGCTAAATGAACTGAAGCAAAGGATGCTGTCTGAACAGCACTGTCTAGTACACAAGTCCAACATGTTCCCTGTCTCTCACTCTTGTCACAGGCCAGTCCAGAAGAATCCCCTCCCTCTCATCCGGAGGCTCCCGTCATGGTGATAGCCCTCGTGGTAAGTTGGGCTAAATGAACTGAAGCAAAGGATGCTGTCTGAACAGTACTGTCTAGTACACAAGCCCAACATGTTTCCGGTCTCTCACTCTTTTCACAGGCCAGTCCAGAAGAATCGTCACTCCCTCATCCTACCGTCCTGGTTCTTCTAGGATATTTCCCATGGAAAATGACAGTAATTTTTAAACATGCTTGCTACAACCGGATGTTTGCGCAATCTAGTGCTCTAACCACATTTCTATTGTTGATTTTGATCACTGACTTAGTCTTTGAATTCTATGAATATGGCACACATATCCCATAGTTACACATGCTAGATTTATCTTATCCAAATCATATCCAAATCATTAGGCTATAGGAAGAGATTGAATAGATGGAAAGATAACACCATCCACAAATGTCACATTTCAGAATTCCAGAGATGTGTGCTCAAAAGGCTGGTAGAAATAATGGAGGTGGTGAAGAAAATAGCTGTGGTGGACCACCAAAGTGGAGGAGCACAGATTGTTACAACTATGTCTACTACAGACGAGGTCCTTACACTTGAACAAAAATTGGAGGAGGGGAGAGACAAGCTCTAGTAAGATATCCTATACCACTTACCACAGCCAATGCAAACTGATGAGGTGTCATTACATTGCATGCAAATGCAATGTACTGTTATCACTGTTCTTCTTCTTATTATATCTTCCGACCAAAATCAACGATCAAAGGCTCTAAAACCACTGAACCGTTTGACGTCATTCAAATACTCCTACACAGGTCTTGTAACGGAGATTTGTTCTATGTATTTTTTAAATGTGTGAACTTTATACTTTTTGAGATATTTACGATAAAAGAAATTAAAATTCCCATAGAGTTTACATTGAGACCCTTTGGCGGCAAAGAATAATTGTTACGTCAGTGCGCAGCTGTCAGTAATCAAGGAGCTCTGATCCAAAGCCATGCCACCGCCGCTGCGCTGAGGCTGAACCAGGCTAAACGTGAATGTTACGTTACGTCTACTCATTAAGCTGTAACAGCTGCAGCTGCTGTAAACCAGGACGTTATCGTCTTGTCTCCTGTTAGGCTACTCCTTACTTGATTTGTTTATCGTGACAGTAGGCTACAGTAGCCTAGGGTTAACGTCAACGTAAACACTGTAGCTAACGACAACCAAACTTGCTCCAGGCGTTTAACGTCGGGGTAGGCTGCAAGGCGAACAGGGCTTTTAGCCATCTCGACAGTCCAGCGTTTTAGGTGAAGTCCAACCTGATAGACAGGCCTACGAGTTGCACCATTTAGGTTCAAGCATTCTTCTCAGTCGCTTATTGTACATTCCTATTAGGACAATCACACTCACACACTTGGAAACGGTTTCGAAGAACAGCTCATCCTGTAATATGTGTAGCCTACATAAAATATCCTACTGTAAGCTAACGTTACATTTGCTAGATAGGCTATCCTACCTGTTGCTGCATCATCGTTGATTGGCGTTGTTTGAGATTGTATTCCGTAGGCTATTCCAATGGTGTCTATAGCCTACTTTTAACCTGCATTAGTGTAGATATGAAGGCTATGTAAGCTATCCTACCAGTCGTTTCACTGTAGGCTACTAAAGTCAGCTCTTGCAACTCGTTTGAAGTTGGCAACTTCATTCAGTCTTTTAAATTCTAATAAATGAAGAGTTATTTTCCAAAATAGCCTATATCCACAATTTTGATGCATTTTCATCAATCACTTTTTAAATGTGACTTTCCAAGTTGAAATTGTAATTGGGTAGGCCTAATTGTTATTTATCTATTCTTCAGTTTAGCCTAGTTGTCTTTTTAACTATAGGCCTAATATGTTTTACACAGCTAACAACCTTTTTGCATTTACATGCAATGGTAATTCCTTCCATGGAATTACATTTTCTAGTTGTCTTATGCCCTCATCAGTAAGTTATTGACTTACAGTTGTTCTCAGTTGCTTTGGTGCTTTTCTCAGATCAGAATGAAACTTCTCATAACTATTAGTTCAACCTCCACAACATTTAGTCAATTGCGCCGAGTCTAAGTGCTCCCAATTGTTATTCCGCCACACAATATAGTTATCCCTCTTACCTGCTTAGAAATGCACCACGTTTTAATTTGTCTCACCATACTTGGTCGTGTGACTACTCGTGTAACTGTATTTTAATAGGGAAAAGATGGAGGTGTTTGGTCGCTTCTAACTTCATCTCTGTTTGGATCCTATTCCTAATGAATTAACTGGGCTAGCTAAGTGCTATCAAAGTAGCGCCGCGCTCCAGAGCCAGTGAGTGCACGCATTGAAACGTGAGAGATATGTATCAACTATAAAGTAGTTTAATATTTAAAAAAAAAGTGTTCCTTTAATAGTGATGAGAGAAAAGCACCAAAGTGACTGAGAAATACTGTAGTAATTGGCTTGATTCTATATCTATTTACTTTGTTCACAGATGGCACAGTTAAAGGGATAATCCGGAGTGAAATGCACTTTAGATCAATTTTTCGGACTATTGGGAGTACATACGTTGAGTTGACACCAAAATCATGTCATTCGGATGTATTTTGAGAGAGTTCGAGCTCACCGTTTTTAGCCAAAACTCGTTAGCCTGGAAGTGACGCGGGCATGTCCTTTCGCTGTTCCAAACAACACTACACTTACGTGGTAGTGAGTAGAGGATCCCTTAAGCCAAACCGAAGTATCCCCACGTCTTTATGTGGTCGGATAGAGAGTCCAGAATGAATTTAATCGAGTCAGTACCTTTCCGGAAATGTTAATAAAGTGTTGTTTTAGCGTTGCCAGCTGCAGCAGCGACATTTCCGGAAAGGTACTGACTCGATTCAGCTTCAAGTCCTCAACCCAATAGAACATCTTTGGGATGAATTAGAGTGGATCCTGAGAGCCAGTTGCCTCGTCCAGCATCAGTGTGTGACCTCACTAATGCGCTTCTGAAAGAATGGTCTAAAAATAAACATGCTCCTAAACTTTGTGGAAAGTCTAACCAGAAGAGTTGAACCTGTTATAGGCGTTGCGATAAAATTCAGAAAGTGCAGGCCGCAAACGGAGGAAAAGATGTTTGGGCATTTTATTGTTTTTTGCATCAGGAAACGTTGTGTTGTAAAACATGGATCATGTTACGAGTTTGGTTGTGCAAACTATAAATATTCAAACGCCTGGAATGGTTGTGGGATCTGGCCTTTATGGTGGATATTACACAGCACCTGAATAATCTTAAGAAAATGTTGCAAGGCTGCAGAAAAGTTGTCTCTCAGTTTTACGATAGCATACGCACATTGTAATGGAAACTGTCACTCTGGGAGATACAGCTAATGGTGACACATTTTCCATGTGTCACAGCTATGCGTGCGATTGGACATAGGCCTAATGCTGAAGATTTGGAAAATTGACAAAGATTTGGAATTGACAAAGGTTATTTTGGTTATTATTTCACTGGTCCGGCCCACTTGATGGGCTGTATGTGGCCCCTGACCAAAATTAGTTTGACACCTCTGTTCCAGAGACTCCACAACAGTCTAAAAAAATCCAGTGGAAAAAAGTAATCTCATTTTGAATTTGTGTATAAACCCTTCAAGTGTACCTTTTATGTGCTAATCTTTTCAGATTGATGACGAATGGAGCCATGGCCGCATTTAACATGAAGGGACATGGTGGCAAAAGAGCATTTAAGTCATTAAAAATGTATGACGTCATAACAGGTATGTATTTCTGATACTGGGTTATTTATCTTTCAGTTCAACTTACACAAACATATTTTGAACAAGGGAGAGCACAGCACGGGCTACACTAGCCATAACACATTTGTTCATTGTCTATTCATTGCATTGTTCATTGAACATGATGGATACTGGGACAGACAAAATGCAAACTGGTTAGAAATTCTGTCCAACTGGTTGCAAGCGGGGTGGGATTTACCACAGTCACACCATGTCTGTTAATTTCATGTTAATTTTAGCACATTCAAGCGTAAGGACGCAGAATGAGACACTGGTCATAATCGTCACAGGGAGATTCCTTCCAAATGGCCCTATCACGTCTTTGAACTGACGTCATGGTGGGAGGTTTCAGCGCGTGCAGTCAGGTGAAAACCAACTGCAAGATCTGGATAAAGGCGCAGACTCCCACGATATTTTAAGGACATGTGACATGATGTCACGGTGGTAAATCCCACCCCGTATGCAACCAGTCGGACAGAATTTGTAACCAGTTTGCATTTCATCAGTCCCAGTATGCATTGTGTTCAACCCAGCATGCATCACATCAAGTCAGATCTGTGCAGATCTTCATCAAGTCGAATTCGCCTATTATGTGGGGAAAACTCTGGTTTCATTTTCATTAAAGTAAACCAGCATGTTAACGTGATGTTGTTCCCTCGTTTGTTTGAAATCTGTTTGCTTGTTGGGTTTGCGACACCCTTCCCCAGCTGTTCATGTGCCATTCGTTTGAACGGAATTATTTTTAAAACGAAGTAGGAGTAATGTTGGTAGCGTAGGTAGGTGTAATTGCGTGTCTGTCACTTTAAGACGTGCGTTAGGGAACCCTTGACATTTTTAACACAGATAGGTTGTTATATGTTTGAATCAGGGCAGTGGCGTGCGGTGAGGTCTGTGGCAGGGTAGGCAGTGGTCATTCACATATGTAAATTCCATCCGTACACTCGCAAATATTAGTATATTTTCATGGTAATACTCCTTCTACTTAGTCATTTCACAGAATCAGAGGCGTCACTAGGTGTTTTTTTTTTTTTTTTTTTTTTCAACCTACGGGGGTCCTTTCAAAATTTTGAAAGTTGGGGTCCTTCTCATCATATTTTAATAACAAATAGCCTAAAGCTAATTTCCCTCACTAGACCTACTGGTATATATGGGGGATTAAGAGGGGGGAAATCGTTTTAACTGAGACCCAAATTTTTTTTTCTGCCCGTGACATGATGAATACCTGGTGCTTTGTTGGCTTCTTTAGTAGGTATCACGCCGACCTGCTGCAAACGTGAGACATCTTGTAGGCTACTGTTGATGAAATATAACCTCGTTTTCTAGCCTCTCGATGTAATTGGTCGACCATGGTTATCCGTCTGGGTATTTAATGAGCTACACTACATAAATCCACCATTAATTTGTAATTGTATGCCTCCTCCCTGCTGTTTGTTTCCTATGTGGAGTTGTCCGAGCTGATGTCCGAGTCCCGTTGAGGCCGGACTGCCATTGGCTTATCTGCGTTCTAAAGGCAGCGCTTGGCGGGAATCAGCATTCTTATGCTCCCCATAAACTTTCGCATGAATCATGTAATACGCATGCGCAACCTCCGAAATTCACAGCATTGAAATGAATGGTGGGATAGGCAGAGTCCTTAAAAGCCTACCCTGGCCTTTGGAATCAAAGCAAGCTTCGGGACGGCTTGCTTGGGCGTTCCCACGGTAACCAGGCATGTTTGCTTTGCTGCGTAGTTCAGTGTTGTGAATTGCTGTTTGCGTAAGCCTTCACGTTTGAGTTTTTGACCTTAAATAAGACGTAAATTTACATTTAACTGTTTGTTAGCCTAGAAATCTAGACGCCCCTAGCGGTAGCAAATGTAATTTGGCTGGCGGGGCAGTCTAGGCACGATCCATTGAGCCAGGGAGCTGAGAACCCCCAGCACAAGCGGCCCAATCACAGCGTGTATAGAGTCGGTGGGTGGGCTTAACATAATGGTGACTGACATGCGACCAGAAGTTGCGACGGTAACGCATCCTGTTATTTGAAAACAAGAAGATAAGATGCACGGGCTCGGGCCGGTTCGGGCTTGATTTTTTGGGCCCGATCTAAGCTCTAACACACACACACACTCAATGGATCGTGCCTAGACTGCCCCGCCAGCCAAATTACATTTGCTGCCGCTAGGGGCGTCTAGATTTCTAGGCTAACAAACAGTACAATTAGAATGCAATTCCAATTCTAAAAAGTAAATTTACGTCTTATTTAAGGTCAAAAACTCAAACGTGAAGGCTTACGCAAACAGCAATTCACAACACTGAACTACGCAGCAAAGCAAACATGCCTGGTTACCGTGATAAGACGTTAGCAGCTTGAATGCAGCAGTGTTTAACAGATTTGTGCAGCATGCTGAGTAGAATCAATAGCAGTTTAGCCCGTCGTGTTCTATGTCAGTGTTTCTCAACCTTTTTTCGGTCGCGGCACCCTTTACATGAATGAAAAATCTCATTAGAATACACACCGTCTCTGGAGACCAACAAATGAAAAAACGCATGTAGCTGAGGCCCTACTTTCGGCCACAAGGTATTGTAATAATTGTACTTGGTGGCATACCAATTGAAATATAAACTATAACACTTGACAATGACAATAAGTATTTACTTTCCTGTTGTTTAGACCATAGCTTAAAGGGCAGCCGTGATGCAGAGGACAATATACTGGTGGACCACCTGTATGCCAGGACAGCTCCACCACCACCACCACCAGTAGCAGCAGCAGCTCCACCACCAGCAGCAGCTCCCCCAGATCCACCTACAGATCTGTCAGTGTGTGGGCTATACTGTGGTGGGCTGACCCACTTAACACACCCTTTTCCATTAGGCCTAACAGAATTACAGGTACATGTTCTCTCTAAATACTTTTAAAATTATTCTCTGTGGCCATCAATATAAATTATCACTTTTTTTTATAATGTTGAGGTTTACAATCATTGTATATTTTACTTAGAAGGTTGATGATCTAATACCTGAGACACAGTCTGAGTGTATTGGACACATTGAACAGACCTAGGTGTTGCGGCAGGAGTTGCTGTCTTTATGGCCGCCCAGTTGAATCAACTGTAAGTACAGTATGACTCCATTCTTATTGTATTATCAGGGCTCTAAATTAACTTCTTTCATCACCAGCCAACGTGGCTAGTAGATTTTTTTCTTACCAAGCCAAATGGAAATTCAATTAGCCAACTATTCATAGGACTGACGAGTTTTTCAAGACATGTAGTGATGAAGATCACCATGTTGGGCACTCAACTTTTTCTGAATGAAATATTGGCATGGTCAGCTGTTTTCCACATGATTACATGCATTTGATTTGTCTTGGTGTGGTACGCAAGCTTTTAGATTTGTGGATGGGTACTGCTGAGCCGCGACGTTGTCACATGTCTGCCGCCCAATGAAGTGTTGTATCCGACAAACTCATTCGTTTGAAAGCCTTTGTACCTTCGGAGTTTGCCAGGAAACCAAGAGCATTAACAGAGCGACTAAGGTGGCAAGCAATTGAACTCAGACAATTTCTGTTGTATACAGGTCCAGTTGTTCTAAGAGGTGTATTGTCTGAGGAGGTTTACAATGACTTCATGCTGCTTTCAGTTGCCATCCATGTATTAGCTAGTCCTGCATTATGTTTACTCTTTAACGATTTTGCTAAGACATTACTGTGCTCATTTGTGGACCATTTCAGTCAGTTGTATGGTGCCCAGTTTGTAGTATACAACATACATGACGTAAAAGTCCATGGTCACCTAGACCTCATATCAGAATTTTCTTTTGAAAATTATTTACAGACATTAAAGAAAATGGTCAGGAAACCACACAGTCCTCTGACTCAATTAGACGTGTCTCCGAAATTGACATGATCAGTGCTGAGAGCATTACTGAAAAACCCAGAAACTTAGCCAAAAGGCAGCACAGTGATGGACCTGTGCCTCAGTCAATGGACAGCACTGTCACACAGTTTAAACACGTAATTATTCACGTGACTGAATCACGTCACAGCTAAGTTCCGCTCCGGCTCGTCACGTGACTAAATTCAAGATGGCTGCGACCGCTAAACTTTCGAAAGTGACTGCCTGAATAAACAGTCATGTAAGTAAACAACCAGTGCTTTTTCAAAGTTCTCGATGTCTCGTTTTAAATGTCAGGGCCCTCAGAAGTCTACCAATAAAGTGTGGAGCTACTTTGAGCCTCATTAATGGTGTAAAACAGTGATTTATTTGCACGGCACGCTGATGCCCGAGCCACTAACGTTGAAAGCAATAGTAAACCAGGTTAAGCTACCGCCGGGTTTCGGAGAACAGCTGACAGGTCGAGATCAGCTCTGAGACAATCGCCCACACTCGGTATCATGTTTCAACACACTTTAAGTCAAAATCACACCGGAATTCTCCTTTAAGTTTAGATATTAGGATGTACCACATCGTAAGCTTTGAAGATGCAGCGGAGGTAGAGGTGGTGCCAGCCTTGTGGGTCAGAGATGGGGTCTGCCGGTGGCCCCCGTACAAGAGAGATGGTGTCCAGAAGGCCATCAAAACGATGCAGGAGCCAGACAACACCTGGGTGGTGTACAAAGCCAGGGTGATGTATATATCAAGTAAGTGTAAATATACTTCAATAATAAACCGATCACAGTGATATGGTCAGTAGCATAATATTAAAATTGAGCTCTGTTATGAACAGGTGATTATCATGAGTGTCGGAGGAAGTTGCTTCTCGCAGAGCAGCAGACCGGTCTGCAGTCTGAGTGTAACCTTGGAAAGCCCAAAAAGAGGAAGATCAAGTAAGAATTTAAAAGTGAATCTAAAACTGTTTTTCGTTCTCCCATTTATTGTATATTGTATCCTTACATATCCCTGAATCCATGTTGTTTGAACATGTTTAAACTCAGTCTTTGTTTAAATGTACGTCTTTGTCTTTATAATACGGTTGTCTCCAAAGGCCAAGTAGACACGTAATGGAGGATGAGAGTGAGGATGACACTGTGGTTAAAAGACCTCTGCCAAAATCCCCCCCCACACACACACATTAGAGCAGTCATCATTCAGAAGATGCATTGCACTCCAGGATACCAGGGGGTGTATCAAGATACCCGAAGATGGCTTTTTGGCCTTCCCAGAACATCAGGTACACTGTAAAACCCGGGAAGTTGACTTAAAAACAATTGGCAATTGGTTTACTCAAATAATTTGAGTAAAACAATTGCCTTGAACCATTTGAGTTTGGCAACTCATTTAATTTAAAGGGATAGTTTGGGTTTTTACACATCAACTCTGGCATCCCCACCACCAGTGTAGTACATCACAACTTACCCTCGACAGTGTCCCATGGGCCGCGTTTCTGTGCAATTTTGTTGCTGACAAAAGTAGTCCGGCCAGTTGGCTGGGGTCACGAAAATAAAGCGTTTTTTCCCTCAAAACAATGTGTTAAAACAGTGACACATTTGCATTACAAAAACGTTGTCCACGAAAAAGTCAGATCTCGTTATCACTGGATGCTATTTTCTCTCGATTCGTATCACTGTCTTTCGCGTGCTGGAAAGTTAAGGAAAACATGTCCGACTACGACAGCGACAACGAAGACATTGATTAGACTGCCGAGCCGAGGGGGTATCCTTACGAACCCGAGTACACCGATGCCAAGATTCGTCAGATGGAACTAGAACGGGCAGAGAGAGAGGAGAGAGCCAGGGAAGTGGCACAAGATGAAGCTGGAGCCACAGCTGGAGTCGTGAGAGACAGGATGACCAACAAATGGTGGTGCACTTGTTCGAAGTGTCAACTAATGCCTACAGAGGTGGAGAGCTACTGCTGCCAAAAATGGGATCTCATCATGCCACAGATGCAAAACCTGTCAATTGATGAGGAGGCCAGTGCGCCAGTCTCTGTCTGCATCACCAACCACGAAGACTTTCCTGCAATGCTGAACGCTGGTGTCCTACAGATTTTTTTCAACATCCCGAAACCTAACTGGAGAAGGAATCCCAGGTTTGACAACATAACATTACATTTTGCATTGTAGATTACAAGACGTAATCTCAATCATGTTTTACAAACACACACGCTAAGAGTAATATTATATCATACATTTGACTTTCTCACATACAGTAGAAATGTTTCTGTACAATATTCCACTTATAAACTTTTCTTTTCCTTTATAGTAGACTATAAATACATCCACTTTTTTTGACACATCAAAATATTTTTACCGTTCTTCATGTCTTGACTGATACCAAATGACAATGGCCAACTCTATTATTGACAAACTCGTATAGGCTACGGCTAACATAGCCTATACTCTTGACTGGAAGCATGGACTACTGGAGTCATAGAAACATGGAATCTTCCACACGTCCACAGTTGATAGAATGATAATAATAACAGTTAACATAACACTTTGTTTCCTGAAGCTTCAATGATATTGAGTGATTTGCTGCAGCAGCACATGTTACTTGCTGATTCTGCTAGCCTGCTAGCTTGTAAACATGGATAACATTTTGTTCTTACCTGAGGTACAGGGACAGCAGCGCTCTTCAAAACACGTTTCTTCCTCTGTCCTGGGCATGAATCGTCTTCACAGAAGTATGCACTGCGAACACGAAGCTTTTTTATCTTGGCTAATTTGGTTTCCACATTCAAGCCTATTGCAAGAAGCCAAAGTTGCCTCAGAGCAATGTCTGTAACAGGCAAACGGTGAAAAGTGTGCGGAGATTCAGCTAGATCTTTGTTGTTACAGCCTGGAAAGTCACAAGTACGGGCCATTTTTGATCAATTCTTAGCTATAAAGCTTCTTACATAGTATTTTATACTTGCACTTGTACTTATCTTACTTTGACTCTCAAGTTAGCTCTCTTGCGTTGCTGTGGTTGTCGATCTGAGCACGCAAATACTGCCATACAACTTTAAAAAAGTGTTCAGCAACCTTCAGCTGTCAGTAGCGGTAGGGATGTAACGGTATGAAAATTCAACCCCACGGTTATAGTGACCAAAATGATCACGGTTTTCGGTATTATCGCGGTATTTTAAAAATTGTGTGTACAATATATTAAGAAAGCGCTGATGGGTGTAGATAAGCTGAAATATTTTAGTTTAAAAAAAAGTGTGAGAGTGTTTATTACATTAAAAATATAGGCAAACCCTTATTGCCTTCAGCAGCATACCGATCATTCACAGCAGTGGCAATCCTAGTCTCTGCTCAACCCTCCACAGAAAATGGCTTGTCTTGTTTCTATTGCATATTTTGAATTCATAAACTTTATATATTTTGCTAATAGTTTAGAATATGTTAGGATCTGCATAATTACTTATAGCTAAACATATTCAGTCATTTGAATACTTCATATTGATTTTTTTTTAACTATTACACTTGTCTTTAATGACTTTAATGTTGTGTAGGTCTAATTGAGAGCCTGTCACTTTAAGAGATACGTGAAGTAGGCTAATTAGCCCTTTTCACGGTGATATCAGACGAAGCGTTGCTGGGTATCCTCCGGCATGTCCAGCCGCCAAATACTACAGAAGAAGAAGAAGTATTCATGGGTTTCATCAGGTCCATTTCCACAGGTGTATACAATAAAGCACCATGCAGTCTGCATCAAGGTGCTTGATTGTATACACCTGTGGAAAGGGACCCTGTGTCAAAAGCAGGCTCGGATGAAGCTGGGACACACCGTAGTATCAACCGTGATAATAATGATATTCGAAATGAACACGGTAATTGTTATCGTCAACATTTTTATCATGGTTTACTGTCACACCGGTAATCGTTACATGCCTAAGTAGCGCGCAGTGATAGGAATCGAGAAAAATAGTGCCAAGTGATAACGAGGTTTGACTTTTTCCTGGACAACGTTTTTGTGGTGCAAATATATCACTATCACAACGCATATGGTTTTGAGAAGAAAAACACTTTACTTTTGTGACCCCAACAACTTGCCGGACTACTTTCTTCAGCATCAAAAACCGGCTGGATCTCGGCTCACATGACGCTGTCGGTGCTGATGCACAACGTTGCTGACAGGGAACCCATATAACTTTGTGTCTTAAAACCCAAACTATCCCTTTAAGTTTGAACAAGTCATTCAACAGAGTTAGTGCCTATTTTATGTATGTACACAAGAAAAAATGCCTGAGTAAAATGTACTCAAATCATAGACCTAAAAGAAAAGGACAAACAAACTCCGTTGTTCTCAATGGGAGGGGGGCTGAAACAAACATCTGTTTACTTTCCATCGTACTGCGCAGACTCGTACTCATTTCGTGACGTTAGCCATCCTTTACATTGCTGTAACTCATCTGATAGATGGGATTTTCAGAACAACTGTCAATCAATTATCAACGTTCACTTTTATTATTATTATTATTATTATTATATTTACTTGCCTCTAGGTAATGCTTTACCCTATCAAACAGTAGGCTACAGTAGGCTGCACGCTTTTTCACTGATCTTGCGAATGACTTTCCGTCATAGTTTTTGTGCAGGCTGGACTGAGCTTCTTATCCAAACATTCCGGGGAATCTCCTGTCGAACGTTAGCTTCCCTCCAACTGACATGCTAACTATACTTATTTACGGGAAACCAACGTTTTATACGGGGAAGACGTGAATTAGTTTCGGCAGGGGTCGGCAATTAAGTTTGGCCTCGGGCCAGATATTTTCCAAGCCATTACATAGCGGGCTACAAGTTTAATTTAATTAATTAATATCGGAGGAGGTAAAAATGATAGGCGCTCTTGAAATGTCAGAGCAGAGACATTCAAGCAGGCTGATGTAGGTTAAATTTGTCGACTGGTCATTGGGGGCGCTATTATAAGCCTCTGTGTTTAAAAAATTAAAATAAACAACACCAGAAAAACATTTCCACGCGTTTCTGAGAACTATGCCTTCATCCTCCCTAATTTTATTAATGCAATTCTCTGGTTCAAAAAATCTCACGGGCCAGATGTTTTTGCTTGCGGGCCGCATCTGGGCCTACATTTTTTTTTTTTTTACCATTGCAATAATATAATACTAATTCCATCGGAATGTAACCTATCTCATCTCAGCTATCCATTTCTTACCAAAATATTGGTCCACAATGTTCCCCCTTCTCTTAAAGGGATATTCCGCCATTTTTGGAAATACGCTCATTTTCCACCTTCCCTCGAGCAAAACAATCGATATTTACCTTGTTCCCGTTCATCCAGCCATTCTGTGAGTCTGGCGATACAACTTTTAGCTTCAGCCTAGCATAGATCATTGAATCGGATTAGACCATTAGCTTCTCGCCTGCTAGCTTCATGTTTAAAAGTGACTAATATTTCTGGTAATTTTCCCATTTAAAACGTGTGTCCTCTCAAGTTAGAAAGTGCAATAAGACCAACTGAAAATGAACCCTGACGTTTTTCTAGGCTGATTTGACATGGAACTACATTCTCATCTGGCGTAATAATCAAGGCAACTTGCAGCTACTGGCACTACTACTGCTTGATGTCTATGGGGACTATTTTCAGATGCTGCGTACGATATCACTGCGCCTATGGTACGTTTGCAAGTTGCCTTGATTATTACGCCAGATGAGAGTGTAGTTCCATGTCGAATCAGCCTAGAAAAACGCCAGGTTTCATTTTCAGTTGGTCTTATTGATGAAAAAGATTTCTCACACTAGTGAATTGCGCTGGTGAATGATGCTGTTGAATGAATCCGCTTTGGCTATCTGATGATCTGCCAACAGAATACCATGTTCAGCAGGGATTGTGTCATCAACATGGGACAAAGACTGGTTTTGCGTGCATACTAGAAAGTTAGCCTGTTACCGCCAGTTACATTTTGTGGAAAAGGGAGAAGAAGAATTATGCCAAACAGAAAACGCAGAATAGAGGAAGAAAAGATGTGGAGATAGACGCGGAAGATCGTAGTGTTGGTGAGTACAAATACATGTTTTGATCGTGCTTGAAAACGTACATTTACAATGAGGTAGATTGCTAGCTAGCTAGCTACTCATATGCGGGAGCACTGAACAGCATAACGAGTTCAGTGCATAAGAAGTGAGAGTTAACTGTAGCCTGTAAACGGTAACTACCATGGGACGTCAACAAAATTCAGCATGTGTCTCCTGATTTCAGCAAACCAAATGAATCTTATGAACGTATTATAAGACAGTATAAGATAACCTAATTAAAATCTCCCAATGCGTCTGTAATTGCCTAATTATATAGTAATTCACACTGTTTACCTGATCAAGTCTGGCATTAGAAAAGGAAATTGACAGAAATCAAGCATTCTGCGTTAGTTCTGGCAGGCCGCGCAGTCAAGCCCGCTGTCAGTTTCTTATTGGCTATTCCAAACCCAGCCCACATAAACTGTTCCGCTCAGCTGATCGTTCCCTTCGCTCACAAGTGCTGTTCCCTGTCTCGGCTTTCCATGGAGCTCATGGAAAGACAGGGAATTTCCTCTGAACAGAGCCATACCGACAAATACAAATAAAGTTGATTCTAAAGATATCTTGTGTATTTTTGACTGAAGTGGTCCTGACAGAACTCCATTAGTTTCTTTTGTTTCTGTCAGATACAGTAGGTTACTTTAATAGGCTGTAGTTAATAGGCTACTTTATGAAACCATGCTTGAATAGAAGAAACACATTAATTGTCTTAAAACAATGTTTATTATGAATGCTGTAAATATAACATAACATCAAGTTATCTTTAGATTGGTAACCCTTGCATTGCTTCTGGACAACGTTATGGCATGCCTTCTGTAAGGATAACTTAATTTTCTACATTCATTCATTAATGACACATGTCATAATTCCTTTTAGGTGTGGCAGCAGCTCCCACAGCACAGCTGTCAATGAGCAATATGGCACAAGAGTTGCAAATTTGCACGCAGAAAGAAAAAATGGAGGAGTTAACTAAGGACCGGGATTTCCTGAAAGAGCAATTGGCCTCAGGCAAGTCTCCCAACACAATGTTTACAGGGTTGCCAATTCCGCTTATTATAAGCGACTTTGGGCTTCTTTTTTTGTGAGGTCGCTTGAAATTTTGTGAAGTCGCAAGTTGCGGTTTTTTGGACTTGTTTTCCAGGTCTGCGGCTTGTTTTGGGCATGGCGTTAACGTCTGTTCTGCTGAGTATACCGTGACACTATAGCCATCTGTGTGCACGCCAATGCAGGTTTTTACATCCAGCCCAACAGTCTGTAAGGAGCGTGGAGTAGAGCTTAGATCGGGCCCAAAAAATCAAGCCCGAACCGGCCCGAGCCCGTGCACGTTGTGTCCGAGCCCAGCCCGGCCCGACATATTAACTGTAATTATGTCGATTTAAATCCGACACTTTTTTAAATGCGTGAGCCTTATAACTGACGTTCTCAACTACAATTACGAGTTGTTTGAACTACATAAATCTGAATTAGGCCTATCTTATCTTAATGAATAATGAAACAAGGACTAAGCATGTAAACTTCGTTGTTTGTTTATTCTGAAATGGATCACAAATGGATCCGAATGAAGAAACGCAAAATGTCAAAACGAAACGCCAACGCAAATGTTGTCACTGTCCACGACTTGTTCGAAACTCTTCCATACGTCCGACTTTCCTCCAGACTTGCTCAAAGTTAATTCTCCTGATTTAATTTTCTTCTTTATATCGTCCATCTCCATGTTGCGCTTAAGCTAGGCCACACAATGTTCTACAGCAGAGCAGCAGTGTGATGCGTGCCAGTGGAGGAGACCGTGCGCATGATGTGTTGCATTTTGTAACTTGCAACTTTGTAGCCTACACATTTTGTTACTTAAGCCTACTTTGCTAAAAAATATATTTAATATTTCGGATAATGGCATAGTCTCCCCACCCAGTTAGGCTAATAAAGAAATTATATATTTTTTTAAAAAACACAAATGCTTGATCAAAGGCCCGACCCGGCCCGGCCCGAGGATAGTGGCGGGAAATATCGGCCCGACCTGGCCCGCGGGCAAAGTAGGCTGAAATGTGTACGAAGTTGCACAAGTTACAAAATGCATCAGGTGTCATGCGCTGCGTCTCCCTCACTCGCACGCATCTACTGCTCAGCTGTAGGCTACCTACATTGTGTAGCCTAGAATAAACAAACAACGCAGTTTACATTCTTGGTCCTTGTTGCATTATTCATTAAGATAATTCTAAACAGATTTATGTAAAACAACTCTGAATTGTAGTAATAACGTCAATTGTAGCGGCTCACGTATTAAAAAAAATGTGAGTATGAATCGGGCTCGGGCTCGTTATTAGTTAATGTGTCAGCCGGGCCGGGCTCGGACAAAGTGCACTGGCTAGGGTAGGGTCGGGCTTGATTTTTTCGGCCCGATCTAAGCTCTAACGTGGAGGTATAGCCTCTGCGGTTTCGCCACTGAGGTCGAGCCGCACAGAAATAACGGACCTCGAGACAAGTTTGTTTGACAGCGGCGAGGTTAGCTTGGCCTGCATGCTCTCGTCAATAACCAGCGAGTACGGAGAACCTCCAATGTCCCCAGTTGACCATGAATGTGACAAATAAAATGCCTTGATTCCTTGAAGTTCTGAGTGAGAGTGCCATTCTTGTGCGTGCGTGTGTGACAGGCAGGCTTTACAGATCTGCGTTCATTGAAGAAAGGGTGTGTGTGTGTAGGTAGGCCTACAGAAGGCTACAGTGTGAGATTTAAATGCCACTACGTAATGAACCGGCATGTGTTTGCGCTACGTTTTGTTATTTAATGACTGCCACCGTGGAATAAGGCGGCTGTATCATCAAGTAAAACAAGGCTATACTGTATCCTGGGATAGCAAAGGAAGGAGGTGTGGTGCCTGGAATATGTTGTGCGTGAGATTAAAAATGTCCCATAGCCTAATGAGCCGGTGGGGGGGGGGTGTCCGCTGCAGTGATTTGTTTTCGCTTCCTGCTCCCAAAGTCTGTTTCAAGGGCAGCCACGTCATGCAATCTTCAAGCTAGAAAAATAAATAGTTGCCTATTACTGCTTAGCACTTACAAATGGTTGAATGAATCTTCACAGAGCTACATGAGCTATCAAACACCCCAAACGAGCAATATTTAGATCTCAATACGGCGTTGGCCACTGTTTCTCCCTTCGTTGTTGAATGACTTACCTACACACACCGCCTTTTTTCAATAAACGTGCATTGAATGCTATTGTTTTGATGACAAGATGTCAAAATGGGCGAAATATGGAAAGAAATACTGCAAAGATTGGGAGAAGGAGGCTGGATTGAAGGACTGGATTCGACCACAGCCGGGAGATGACACCAAAACTTTATGCCGATACTGTAAGTGCGAAATCCGTGCACATCATGCCGATCTGGTTCAGCATGCTGCTACGGCCAAACACATGAAAAACGCCACACCACTGTCATCCATGTGACTGACTGATTTCGGGGTGACTGTCAGTAAGCAAAGTGACAGTCAGCAAGCAAACTGAAGATTGCCACCTACATTGACTGCCACACGGCAATTCGAAATGTGGATCACTTGGGAAAGTTGCTGGGATCGTCATTTGATTGTAGCCTAAAACTACATCGCACAAAATGCACTGCCCTCATCAACAATGTCATCGCGCCATGTATGTTTCGCGATATACTGAGGGATATTGGGGAGTCTCAGTACTCGCTAGTAATAGACGAGAGCACAGACGTCGCTGCTGTTAAACAGCTCTGTGTTGTAATCCATTAATTTAGCGCGACATTAAATAAAATTGTGTCCACCTTCTTAGGACTGGTCAGTCTGAGTGGAGAAACGGCAAAGGCTATTGCCTCAATGCTCATCTCCTTCCTTCAAAGTACTGGGTTGGACATAAAGAGGTGCATTGGCGTGGGTACGGATGGCTGTAGCGTCATCGTGTGGAGGCACAACTCAGTGTACACACATCTACGCCAGATGAACCCTAACATGCAGCTGTTGAAATGTGTCTGTCACTCTATCCAGCTGTGCGTCAGCAAGGCAGTGGAGACAATGCCACGCAATTTAGACTACCTGGTCTCTCACTCGTACAACTGGTTTTCGCACAGTGCTGTTCGTCGCCGGGATTACGCTAGAATATACAGCACGATTAATCCAGGTGAAACACCACCGTTGCTGCTACAACTTTCAAGCACTCGATGGCTTTCCATCTACGACTGCTGCGCACACATCCTGAACCAGTGGGATGAACTGAAACTGCATTTTCAGATGAGCAAAGATGCGCAGCGGTGCTATGAGGCCGAAATTCAATATCAAATGTACAGCGATCCACTGAATAAACTGTACATCCAGTTTCTCATGCCCTTTCTCCAAGAGTTTAACAGAATAAACAAGCTGTTCCAGCAAGACAGGGGCAACCCTTTCAAAATGCTAGAGTGCCTTGTGATATTTTTTCGCTCCCTTCTGTCGCGAGTCGTGAGGCCTAACCTAATCCCAATCTCAGACAACGATCTCCTGTCTGTCAATTTCTCCGATCATAACACCTTGCTGTCGGTAGGTGCTATAAATTATGGAGTGAATGTTGCAATAGCCCTGGAGGAGGCAAGGATGGACAGTGCGGCAGAGATGAATTTCAAAAGCAGTTGCAAAGATTTCATTGTCGAGGCCTGCAGACAACTTCAGAAGAGATTGCCTGAAAATATCAGAATCTGGAGATCCTTGACTGCCTTCAGTCCACAATCCATCCTGTCTCAAGGGAAACCTCTCCTGAAGTCCGTATCAGTGTTGCCACTGTACACTGGTGATCTGGCTGCGCTGGAGACGCAGTAGGAGACTGTGACATTCCACCCCTGGGCCAATAAAGATGACAGCCAGGCGGAGGCCTTCTGGGTGGAGGTCTTCAATTAGAGGGACAGCAGCGGAGAGCAGGCCTTTAAAGATCTCGCGCAGTTTGCGCTGTCTCTGCTGGCCATGCCATTGAGCAACGCTGACGTGGAGCGCGTCTTCTCTCAGATGTCCATTGTCAAGTGCAAACTGCGCAACAGGATGGGACAAGAGACACTCAGCAACATCCTACATGTGAGGTACGGCTTGAGAATGCAGTGCAAATGCTGCAAAGACTTTCAACCCACAAAGGAGATGCTTCAAAGATTTAAAGGTATATTCCGCCATTTTTGGAAATACGCTCATTTTCCATCTCCCCTCGAGCAAAACAATCGATATTTACCTTGTTCCCGTTCATCCAGCCATTCTGTGAGTCTGGCAATACAACTTTTAGCTTCAGCCTAGCATAGATCATTGAATCGGATTAGACCATTAGCTTCTCGCCTTCTAGCTTCATGTTTTAAAGTGACTAAGATTTCTGCTGATTTGACATGGAACTACACTCTCATCTGGCGTAATAATCAAAGCAACTTGCAAACTACTGGCACTACTACTGCTTGTTGTCTATGGGGACTATTTTCAGATGCTGCGTACGATATCACTGCGCCTATGTACGTTTGCAAGTTGCCTTGATTATTACGCCAGATGAAAGTGTAGTTCCATGTCACATCAGCCTAGAAAAATGGCAGGTTTCATTTTCAGTTGCTTTATTGTCAAAAATGAAAAAGGCGACTAAATTGAGGGGCTTAAAATGGCCAAGTGGATCAAGTCACACAAGGCTAAAAATGTAATATAAGACAGGTGAGATACTGAGGGAGAACACTGTGAAATGTATAACCCCTGTTACGATGGCCTTTGAACCCACTGTGTTAACTGAGGTTAAGGGCTAAACACCACCAACCACCCAGACTTGAAGAAGAATCTGTCTATTCAGATTTTTCTACCAGCCATTGATAAGTTGATTACATTTCTATATTAACATGTTGTATTAAAGAAAATATAGGCTAGAAAATAACTCTCTGTTTGTGCTGTAAAGTGGTTAGAAGAAATTATATCGGAAACGGCTAAAATCGGTATTGGCAGGTCAAATTCTATGAAAAATCGGAATCGGCCAAAAAATTGCAATCGGTGCATCTCTACTTCATATGGCTTGCATTAGGACACAGACTGCCATTTGGTTGGTATGTTAAATACTTCAAATGCTTTACTCTATTAATAGCATAAAGCAAACAGTAGAACACTTACCAAGTTTCATGATTTGTTCATCAGTAGTCCAGCCCATCTTGAAATTCGGGACCAAAGTAGCCGCGGCTATCAGCTCCGGATCTATTAAGCCAGTGTTTCTTAACCTTTTTTCAGTCGCGGCACCCTTTACATGATTGAAAAATATCAAGGCACCCCAAACTTTAAAAAAAAAAAAAAACCCTCATAGGCGCTGCCCAGCAAACCAAAGCCCTTGCTGACGGTCTCTACCTCCTTCACTGAATAACCATACGATGAAGAGAGGATGATGTTGAGGGCACAGGTTCAGATATTATTTTCAAAAATCTGTCCATGTTGCTAATTAACCGCTACACAATAACGCTGTGACTTGACAACTCATCAGATATCGCACACTATAAACAAAAGTAACCAATTTTTAGACGTCATACAGGCTACGGATTGCAGGGTTAGAAAAAAATATCTGTTTTCTCTGATGTGTGGCCGCAATGTACTTATCTGCGTGATAAAGCTAGAAGAAAGATTCCGAAATTATGCTCTTTTTAAAAAAAAAAAATGATTAGCCTAGTGTCAGACACGTTTCTGCGGCACCCCGGTTGAGAAACACTGCTCTAAGCATTTCTCCAAAGCTTTTCTCAAGTCTGCTAAAAGTGCATCGATCAATGGCCGACAGAACTTTGAGGGGATGTGAAGGTGCTGGAGCTTAGCCTTGAGCAGTGTTATAATAGGGACCAACCACCCCATTTGCACATTGGTCTCGTCCTGAAGCAAGCCAAGATCCTTCGCAACAGGGCTCATAGTCTTGGCATATTCAGAAAGAAAGGCAAGCTCAACGGTAGTAAACCTGTTCAAACATCAAATACAAAAACACTCAAAACATCACATTTATTTCATTGAACAGCTTCAATTGGAAGAGCTTTCATTTCATTTTATTTTTTTTTTTACAGTTTTTCATATATAGAAATAAGTAAATGTTGCCAACCAGATATAGAATGAAAAAAATAAAAAAGGGCAGGTACATACATGGATATCTGCAATTGCCTGTTGTCCATGTTCTCTGGCAATTCTCACAATCCTTTCCACTGCTAATACTGCGTTCATGCGGCCCGGAACCTCGGAGGACCCGCCTTTAAAAAGTCCCGACCTCCGAAAAAAGTGTGTTCATGAGATCAGTTCGGAAAATAAATACAGGAAACGCATAAATACGTTATTACAACTGCTTAGTATGGTTGAGCAAGAAGGAAAATGTCTTGGGCGAGTGTTTCTATCTGTGTTGTTAATTTAGTGACAAATTACCTTGCCTATTCGTAATGACAGTGAAATTCACCTCTTGTGTTGTTGCAAGGGAGGCCGTCGTGGTTGGAGAATATGATAGTGACGTCAAGTCGGACACCTCGGGGCACAAAACTTCCGCACGAGTCTCCGAGCAAAAAATCCAACCCGACCTAGCGTTCATGTCATTTTTCCGCTATCGGAGGTCAGAAATTTCCGAAGGTCCGAGGTGCATGAACGCACTCTAAGAAAAGGGAGTTCCATCTGGTTGCATTTGGCCTCAAGAACTGGAGTTTGCAAGTCTCCTCAATGACTGCTGCTGTGGTGGATCTTGCACTTTTATTCCACAGACTCCAGCACTTTCAGAATGACCCTTTTGTAAACACTGTTACTGTTTGCTTCCTCGACATCAGTTGTTGACACTAAGTTGAATAGGTGGCAGGCGCAGTGATGGTGTTTCAGAACCTGATATTCCAGGTAGTCGTCCTCATCCAGTATGGCTCCAGCTTCAACAAACTCCATGCTCTCAGTGTTATCCTGCTCGTTCGAGACCGCAACCCAATCTGAACCACAGAAATGTCACGCGAGATTCACATGGAAGCACGGGAGCTATTCCTACGGGTAGTCAAAATCGCATTTTTAAACCACTAACATTGCTCAAAACAGTGCTAAACCTCGTCAGACATAAAACGAAGCACCAACAACTTGGCTTACAAACCCGACGTTTATAAAAGAAGACTGTTATGAACACTTACCCCTTCCAGCTCCTCACGAAGGAAAGTTCACAAGCTCTCGTGAGATCTCACTGTTCCAAAGTTTACAGACTGATTGGTGGTTCGTTTTATGTGTAGACACTTAGAGCAAACTACTGATGAGGTTTGGCGCTGTTTTGAGCAATGTTAGTGGTTTAAAAATCCGATTTTGAAAGCGTGTGGCTGTTTGCCCCATGCTAACCCACTGTTTGCGATTTTGGACTGTAGCTCCTGCCCGTGCTAGCTCTGTACTGCGTGATGAGCGAAAATTACTTCCTCCACGGCTTAGTTGATGTATTTTCATTCAGAAAATAGCTTTATTTTCAATTTATGCCAAACTTACGCTTTAAGTACAGTAATGAAGTATTATTACTTCGTTACTTGACACCTCTACCTTTAACTCACATCTGAAGTGAGGGGCCAGCACTGATTTTATTACGGTGGTGCACTTGGTGCGGTGCATTTTGAATTTGCCAAATTCCTCTTCTAGAATATCTGACAGGTTGTCCACAGCATTGATTGACGTGTGGCAGGCCACGTATGTTGCAATTCGAAGTGCCCTTCTCTTCTGATCATTACTGATGTCACCCTCGTGACAGCACCAGGTCACAGAGAGCGTGTTGGCCTAGTGAACGACCTAATGCTAACATTAATACTCGGGAGACAGTTAGCTTTGTGTCTCTTCGTTTCTGCATGGTCTTTGAGATCTCTTAGTTGGCCTTGTATCTCGCTCCTGCAGTATTTGCATCACGCCTTGGAAGGATCTTGCGGGACAGGTGCGATAAAAAAAAAACGGTTGCCAAAATGGTTGCCATTTCACTACAACTGACTTAGACCTATATTTTACATCAAATTTCCTGAACCAAACATGGTATATCAGAACAAGCTATATTAATGGTCCAGGATTTTCATGACACCACATATGACATCATACACCTTATGGCATTCATACCAATATTTTAAAAAATCTTAACATTTTTCGTCAGATTTCCGCCATACAAGAGGAGTTTTATCCATACTGTAGCTCATCAGTTGCCTGGTGCCTTATGCCATTTCCTATTTGGCTCATGGTAAAGTAATAAGTGGAAGTAACCTGATGGTAATGACAAAAAATCTAGATTGTTACAATCTAAGGGGGGAATTCTCCCCTGTGTGTGTAAGGGTATGTAAGTAAAAAAAAAAGTGCATGACTACAGGCAGGGTATAAAATTAACTTTTTGACCAATGGCAGGCAAGGTGTGAATACTTAACGGGCAAAATTTATTTTTACCGGCCACAATTTTTTTTTTAATAGTAAAATGGTATGACATTAAAAACCCTTAAGTGATGGTCCTCATCTGTAGCTCTCTTAAAAGACTCTGGAGCATCAAAAATAATGGAACTTACCTTCAAAAAGAAAGTTCTTCAACCTATAACAAACACGTCGCTCAACATTCTCAATTCCTGTACAAGGACACCACGATATTCTGACAAAGAAGTTGGTTTAGATTGACCACAGTACAAAGCAATCAATTAAGGCCTGCTGGAAACATATCCATAGGGTGCCTCTCATGCAGCGTTTATACGTCCTCCCTCGCTCCTCGATCCTCACTGATCTACATAAGAAGGGCTAAACTATCCCATTGTTGCCGCCCCATCACTCTTTCTGTAGATCAGTGAGGATCGAGGCCCGAGGAGCGAGGGAGGACGTATAAACGCTGCATGAGAGGCACCTATAGTCACGTAATATACCCAAAACAGGCCAAAACTGAGTCAACGAACTCTTAAAGAGTGGCAAACCATCAAAGTTAAGTTGTAAACTAAATGTGTGCCTGTCTGGAAATTTGGACGCCAGACATGTTTAAAATGCCGAAATGGAAAAAGACATCACCGGCCAACTTATCCAAAAAATACTGCGTTTTGGTTTTCAGCAGAGTCCTCCCATCTTTTGCTAGAAAGGGATGGTGCACTCTTAGTATGCACAAGAGAGCTCACAAGGCCACGAAAGACACACCATACTCAACCGCCCAATTGGATAATGCAGTGGACAAATCTAATGGAGAGCCCCATTAGCCTCAGAGTCACCGCTCACCATCACAGTGTCCATGGCACCACATTCAACATTACTGTCACACTGGCCTGCTAAGTCTGAACAAATAATTTTCTCTATTTCTGCAATTTTGTGGTTTGACAGGTCGCTTACGCATATTGCTCCACTGTGACCGCTCCAAGTGTTTCATATAGTTACCTTTCTGGAAACTGATGAGGTGGAGGTGGTGCCTGCAGTGTGGGTGGAAAGGGGCACCTGTAAGTGGCCTCCATACAAGCTCAATGCGGTGTTAAAGGCAATCAAGACTTCATTTACACAGTAAGTAACTACCTTTCCATTACTGTTTTATTCAGTGGTTGTGTTTTGCCTTACACCTTTTAGATTTTTTTTTGGCAGTGTGAGAACCGTTTAAGTTATATATATTTACATTTAATAACTTTTGTTATTGTGATGTGATTTGCTCATATCGCACAGCCCTAGGGAGCTTGAACTGGCAGTCTCTGTTCTTAGATAATTTGATACAGGTAAAACAATTTTTCACTTTGATTCCATTAATGACAGATGACTACTGTGAAGCAAGAAGAAAGCTTCCCAGGGCTGAGGCACACACAGAAATGTAGAGGGATATCTGTTGACAATATATGTGTACTTTCATATTTTTCAGGTAGTAACACTGGGCCTTCCTGGTGGAGTCTCGTTAAAAGATAGCGTGTGGAGAGTTATGAAGCAACTCATACCAAACCACCTGGCTAAAAGAATAAACTGGACGGGTCTTCATGGCAAACTGGCCTTCTGTGACCTGGTGCTGAAGGACGTTGTTAATAGGTAAAATAAATGTTATTGTTATAAATAAAATATAAAATGTAACTAAACGAAATACGGACAATTTCACTCATTGATGCACTTAATGTGTTTTTTGTTTATTGTTTTAAAATTGTTGTTAGAGTTGCTCTTAAAAGCTTAATGTTTTTACCATGTTGTAAGTCCCTGTGGTTAAAAAGCCTAATGTAATGTAAAATGATCAGGTCATAGTTCTGAAGGCTACATTCATGTCACCCCTCTGCTTGAATAGCTTAAAACTCTGGTGTAATGGTGTAACTGTAGCCTTTACTAAATTTGGAGAACATTACATTTCACTCAAAAGCCAGATATCCCTAGCTTTTTGTGAGAAGCGACTCATTTACCTGTTCTCCCATGATCTCAGTTTCTTTCTCTCTTTTTTGCCAGACAGTAAGGAGAAACCCTGCCAAGAAAGATTCCACTGACCAGCAAGTCGAGCATTTGTTAAAGAAATGGCCGTACTTGGCCTGTGACAGGGAGGGTGGAAGAAAAAACAGGGCCAGCAGCACAGTCCCCCAAGCCACAGCCATTTAAGCCCACCCATACTGGATAGTGAACTTTTGTCCACACTCATTCGTTAAAATATTTTTGAATGAGTGTTTGACAAATGCTTGTCTACAATTTTTGTCCACACTGGAGAGACGTGTGGACACACGCACGCACGCACGCACGCACGCACACGGATTTGTATTTCACCAGCACAGCTTCAGTGGAGCAAAGGCAATGCTGGCTCTCTGGAGTGACTCGGACAGGCTCACAAGATGGGAGGAGATCATACAGGAATCCGCAAAATCTGAGAACCATGGTGTTTTTTGCTAGCCTGGATGCCAGACCGAAGTTTAGCCCCGCCTACATTCTTTTTCTGCAGGGAACTTCGGTCTGGCACTGCTCCGTTCAGCTGCTACCAGAGAATGTCTAATAAGGGGAGAAGGACCACTAGCGAAATACTTCCGCATGGTACTGCAACTAGAGGGCGATCGCGAGCAAGTGATGAATGAATGGGTAGCAATGGAGCTGAACCCCCCAGTACCACATTTGTCGTTATATAATTTTTTCTCCTGAAATTGCATTAATGCATGCGATGCAGGATAACTTGACTTGACAATCAGCTGACCAATAAAATTTTCAATATGTGTTGTTATTCCTAAAAACCCTTTCAAAGTTTTCATGTCACGTGACACAAGCGAACCACTTTACGGCCATAGACCTAAAAGAAGGTTCAGCTTCACGACGGTCGTAATCGGTCGCGATTGTCGCGAGCATCCATGAGCTAAATGCTAGCATGTTACAGGGAAAACGGCCCATCCTATGAAAAGCAGAAAGGACATGAGTAACTTTTTATTTCATTTCCAGTGGAAAACCTATACTCAGGTAGCTACTACGACAATGTACATTAAGAAATGAAGTTGTCAACTGTGAAAAAAACGAGTTCTAGCCGCTTAGCCCCATAGACCACAATTCATTTATCACTTGCTCGGCAACGCCCCTAGCGGAATTTCAACAGATTGCAGGAACAATCCGGTACAATGGAGTTAATAGGAAGTGGACCGGCTCTCCCTAAAGGGGCTCTGGCTGCTACTATAGACCTCTGAAGTTCGCCTACAAAAAAGCCACCATCTTTGCCCAAATAAGGAGATCCGGTATCTTGAGATTTTTTCTATGGGAAAATAACATGGGGATTTTCAATTATCGCACCTGTTAACTCCCGGATCTCCTTATATGGGCAAAGATGGCAGCTTTGGATCCTTTTTGTAGGCGAACTTCAGAGGTCTATTCGAGATACAGAGCTGTTCGGACCAATCACATTGTCAGGGCGGGCTTTACGTGATGATTGACAGATGAACAGCAGTGAGGTTCATGGCTGCATGCGTCCTCGTTCGACGAGTTGGGTGTGAGACCGCGTTGGCTTAGGTTGATTTTGATTGCAACAGAAACGCTATGGCTATGTATGAATGCATAATTTGTTCATGCAGTTTGGCCTTTTGTTTATCTTAGCTATTGAAACGGAGGTTTTATCACGGATTCACACAACTATTTCTGAACACTTAGACCAACGTGGATATGTGGGAAAACTTAAGTTTCACTTTCACCAAGTTAAAACAGCATGTTTGGGTGATGTTTTTCCCGTTTGTTTAAAAATGTCTGTTTGCTCGTTGGGTTAACGACACACTTCCCCAGCTGTTCATTGCATACAGTTTGAAGGAATTATTTTTAAAAACGAGGGAGGATGTTTTCCATATAGCCTACCCTGCTACATATTTCGTTGTCTTAGATTTCGCAGATACTGACAGCCAATAAATTGTTCTGTTTGGTTTGGGCTATCCAATGAGTGCAGAGCTATCCCCCCCGCCCTGTATCAGTTGAATCACGCCCCATAATCGCAGCTGAATGGAGCCGTTTCAGACTCATATTCTGACAAGAATTGAGTATGACGTCGTCAGGCTAGTTTTTTGCCAGCTGTGCAAACTTCTTAGCCTTGCACTGCTGTATAGCCTGTGCGCCAGCATCACTGGATCTCAACTAGAAAAGAGGGAAATCACAGAACGATTTGCATTAATATATTTTAAAACCATTGGGTGGGGGTTAGGTACATTATGAAATAATGTGCCTATTACTGCTTAATTTTAACATCTTAAAAATGCATATATGGTAAGGGGGACCAACCTACTCTAGATGTTGAACAATGGCTGGATAGCCACGTAGGAAATGGTCCAACGCTCTTGAGAGGTGAGCTACCCATCGGGTGCCACCAATTCTTGTTGACATGAGAGGGGTCATTCCTAAAGATTTGTAACTCTTGATCAGGTTTGAGCGGTTTAGAGGACTCACGTGATAGAAACTGTAGAGCCCTGAGAGCAGATCATCAATGGCCTGATAAAAACGAATGTTCTTGACTGCATCTTTAAAACTAGGCTCAAGTCTGTGTGCCATACAATGGACACCCACTACCATGGCATGGTTTGTTTTCCTTGAGGCGGGTAATGACACCACTCCTGGCTCCCATCATCACTGCTGCACCGTCTGATGAAAAGGCTACCACCTTGTCCTCCCAGTCGCTGCACACCGATTATATTATTTCCTTTACGGCACAGGAGATGTTCACTGCATCAGCCTTTTCTTCTACGGCTACTTACTGACACTGCCACACAAAGTCTGAGAGAGGTCTTGATCGCTTAGCCTAGGCATGGACAGTGTTCAAGAAAAAAGTTCTTCATCTTTGTAGCAGTAGCATCGGTCATTCCTGTGAGACATTGCACAGTTGGTGTTAAAGTTATTAATGCGGCTGACACAGTAGACATCCTTAGCACGTTGACATGGGCGTTGGAAGTACGCTGTGCAGAGAATTTTTCTCATGCTGCAAGTCATTGAAATCGTCGCACTGTTTCAGAAAAACGCCACCTTTCGCTGAATGTGCGCTTTCCGTGATTATCAGTTGCATGACTATTTTCTTTTCTTTTTACTGGCTGCTTAACACCAGCAGTATGTTGCCACATATTTGTTGCTTGTTAACGTCCGATCTCTGAATCTGTCTGACTGACTGACTGACTGACTTACTGTCTATGATAAAAACATAGAAACCAAACAAACGCAGTTACATTTCCGAATGTTGTTGAGTGATGATGGTGGCCAACCAGGGACAAATTCGAAAAATAAAACGCGAATCACGGCAGTTGTGGTCGTACTGTGTTTTAGACCAAGGCATGTGTAGTGTACAATACTAATTATTTACTGTTGAAGCAAGGAAGAGGCATATTTTATCAGCCGGCCAATGGCGAGTAAGCCTATTTTTTTATCCGCCAAAACCTATTTTTACCCGCATTTGGCAAGTGACGGGTGCTAATTTTAAACCCTGACTACAGGTGATGGAGGGACTTACGTGTTTTTGGAGGACCAACCTCAAACTGTTTTAAACTGTAGGTCCAGCCTGGAAAATCCAGACCCTGGTTATCTAGAAAGATTATAAGGGTCTGGCCACGGATAATGTGATGGTCCAGCTCGAGGGGCGGCACCAAGCATTTATTTGAAAATGTTACTGTTATTGGTTAATGTAACACTACAACCAATGTTTCCTGACTTTCAATGTCGTCATCAGTTTTGCTTGCCTATGGCCCGCCTATATCAGATACACAGATTTGATTAGTTCTCCTGATGCAAGGGGCAAAAGTAACGTGCATCATAACTCATTGCCAGAGTCTCTTGCAGACACAATTTAAATTTGATTTTCAGGGTAGTCAAACACCACTACAAGGTGAAACAGCATATTATTACTCGATGTCGGCAGTAGGCCTAGTTCTAAATACATTACATGTAAGTTACATACAACATTATAAATGAACATTACAGTATCTCTGATGCTTAATAAACTGACAAGGCTTCAAGTGTTTCTCCATTACAACACGGTGGCATATTTCCCAACATAACTTTATCCTTGAGGCTAAATTGTTTAATAGTGAAAACCCTGTTGTCACACACTTTAAAGGGTAACTGCACCCTTGAATATGTTTTTGAGCTGTTGATTGATTGAAAATACTCACCATAGTTCAGTTCAAATTCACAAATATAAGCGAACGTTCAAGGTGAACATGTTTTCTTTGAACTTTTAAATTTGAACGATTTGGTGTTAACATTCCATTATAACAGTAATTGCATTGTTGCGTTCGTCAAACTCACGTATAGTTCCACTGTATGTTCGCGGCGCACCACCTCCTCAGACTGTTTGCGATTGTTAGAAAACGTTTGCCAAAAACTCAAGGCTAACGGAATACTGTTTGCAAACGTTAGCAAATGTTCGCCTAAGTTCGGTGAACTTGAACGCACCTCTAGGTTAATATTGACAAAAATCGCGTTTCTCGTCAAAAGTAACATTTCGTCTGATTTTGTATTGGAGATATTGCTCTCCGCGCCTTCTACAGGTTGAAACATGCCATGGCATGTTGGTCCAAAATACTATTGGAATGTTGACTTTGTCCAGTACTTCTCGTCCAACACTATGTCACCGGGTCATTACAAATTAGGAATGAAACGCCCCAACACCTACTGCCCTGATTACCTGTGCTAAACCATGTCTGCAGCACTCATTCCCAGATTGACACAAAATCACCATGGTTTGCGTAGTGGGTGGTTGACGTTTCAGGCCGAAAAAAAGTTTTTGAAAAAAAATTCAGATATTATGCATGGAAATCACTTAGTTATGTTGTACTGACTCTCCCATTCCCAAAATATGTATGATCTTTTAGAATTTGTATTGGAATTCATATTTATTCACTAATGTCTTGTGTTAGTGGCTAAAATTATCATATGGTGTGACATGAAAGTTATTGTGTGTAAAACTATAATGTGGTATATATTTTTTATGTGAGTCAGTGTATCATAATCTTCTATCTTTACTTCATCAAGATTTAGCATTTCCTTGTGGAAATGTATTATATTTTACAGTATATTTATTCATCAATACACAAAGTAAGGCATTTGTCCCTAATCTTTCAAAAAACTTCATATTAATTTGGACATATCTTGATACAAAAGAAATGAAATGCATACAATGTTTGCTGACCCTATTTCCTATCTGTTACATTCAGATTTGTATGATTTAGACTCCGAAAGCCTTTTTATTTTCATAATTTCTTGGTGTTTCTTGATGTCACACCAAATGATATGGTGTCACACCATATGATAAATTACACCAAATAACAATCCGTTAACGCAAAAATGTGAATATATGCATTTCACAAACAATAAATCACAGTTTAAGACAAATATATCACATAAAGGATCACTGTTAAAAACTCAGAACTTTGTAAAACAGAATTCCACCAGATATTGTATAGCACTTGGGTAATAGGTGCCACATATTAAATAATAAATGTTAACAAAATGTTAAATATGTTAAAATATGTATCACACTAAACTATTAATCAAAAATATATTTGAAAAAAACATTATTTATGTAGGAAAATACAGATTATATCATATAGTGTGACAAATAAATCATATGGTGTGACAGCAAAACCCCATCACACCATATGATATGGGGTCACTCCATATGAGGTTTCATGCACTTAGCAGAACAATGAGTCTTGAGGCTACATGCTAGGACCAAAATCATATGCTCACTTTAACATGGTAACATAGATGTAAAGGTAATTTTGACCAAAAAACTATTTACTTTTGAAATTTTCCTGAAAAATGGGTCACACCAAAAGACAGCGAAAAGTGGAACTGAGATAGGAGTGCTAGAACTACTTGATTTATTGAAAGAAATATGAGAGATAACTCAACAAGTAAACTTTCAATGTCCTTCTGAGAAGTTATTATACTTCCTGAATGAGGAAGGACCCCCTATCCCTAAAGGTCTCCACACAATTGCACATTTAAAAAACATAATTTAGGGTCACACCATATGATATTGATTTTTGGGACAAAATGTTTTTGTTTATGGCTTGTTCAAAAATATTATGCCTGGACTTTAAACACTACAGACTTACAAGTAGACATCTTTAGTATTCATTGTATTTAAGTAATGGGAAAATATATTAATTAGATTTTTTTTTATTCAAAATCAAACTTTATGAAATGGGCTCGGGACAGTCACGCCATATGAGCTTTTCCTGGTTTGGCTGAAAATTTTGAGAAATAGGAATATGACTGGCATGAATGGTCCATATGTTCATATAAAGCAGGTTTTTCTGAACAATATAACCACATTTATTTGCAGATTAGACATTTCTTTACTTCAGTTTGACACTCTGGACCAAAAAAAGGCCATGTCATGTCAACCACCCGTGTGCGCATTCCCCAAATGTAAGAGCACCTCGGGGGTCCACGGTTTTCCAGCCGACCCTCATCTGGCCAAGGAATGGCAAGAAATTCTAGGGATTTCCCTAGAGAGTGACACCAAACATTTGTTTGTTTGCAATTTACATTTCAACAAGGAATGTTTTAACAATTGGTTGGAGTTTGAGAGTGGATTCTGCCGCGTTCTTCGTCTCACTCCCTTTGCCCTTCCAAGTGCGGCAGTGTTAAAGGAGAATTCAGGTGTGATATTGACTTAAAGTGTGTTGAAATATGATACAGAGTGTGAGCGATTGTCTCAGAGCTGATCTCGACCTGTCAGCTGTTCTCCGAAACCCGGCGGTAACTCAGCAATAGTAGGCATCGGCTTATCCATGCAAATAAATCACTGTTTTACACGATTTATGAGGCTCAAAGTAGCTCCACACTTTATTGGTAGACTTCTGAGGGCCCTGACATTTAAAACGAGACATCGATAACTTTGAAAAAGCACTGGTTGTTTACTTACATGACTGTTTATTCAGGCAGTCACTTTCGAAAGTTTAGCGGTAGCAGCCATCTTGAATCAAGTCACGTGACTGATTCGTGACTGGTTCACGTAATCGCTATGTCTATGCGTGCACTAGTCATGAATCAGTCACGTGACTAAATTCAAGATGGCTGCGACCGGTAAACTTTCGAAAGTGACTGGCTGAATAAACAGTCATGTAAGTAAACAACCAGTGCTTTTTCAAAGTTCTCGATGTCTCGTTTTAAATGTCAGGGCCCTCAGAAGTCTACCAATAAAGTGTGGAGCTACTTTGAGCCTCATAAATCGTGTAAAACAGTGATTTATTTGCATGGATAAGCCGATGCCTACTATTGCTGAGTTACCGCCGGGTTTCGGAGAACAGCTGACAGGTCGAGATCAGCTCTGAGACAATCGCTCACACTCTGTATCATATTTCAACACACTTTAAGTCAATATCACACCGGAATTCTCCTTTAACACTGCCGCACTTGGAAGGGCAAAGGGAGTGAGACGAAGAACGCGGCAGAATCCACTCAAAGTGTGGAGCTACTTTGAGCCTCATAAATCGTGTAAAACAGTGATTTATTTGCATGGATAAGCCGATGCCCGAGGCACAAACGTTGAAAACCTGGTTTACTATTGCTGAGCTACCGCCGGGTTTAGGAGAACAGCTGACAGGTCGAGATCAGCTCTGAGACAATCGCTCACACTCGGTATCATATTTCAACACACTTTAAGTCAATATCACACCGGAATTCTCCTTTAAGTGTGCGACCTAATGTAAATATAGGCCTATCTATTTTTATTAGGCTCTAAACCTTAAATCTTAAAACATTGTTGAATTAAAACGCGTAGTGTTAGCCTTTGGTAGGCCTATATTAAACCCTATGATGATACATTAGACTAACCATATAGGCCTAATTTATTTTTAATAAATCGAATTAACAATAATAAAATGATAGATCTCAATAGCTTAATCAATTACGCTGACGTTACCCAGTCAGAGATTATCTAGGGCCTACTGTCCTACGTATTTTGACTTAGGTAGCTAATTATCACAACTCTGATTCAATGTCTGATTCTTGTCAAATAAGGCCCGATCACATTATAGACGGCATGCGCTCACCGCTAGGTTGCGCTTGGTTGAGATAACATTCTACGATTTTTGTTGTTGTTACCCCTCCTATTTCTATGGTTACTGCTGGGCTCAGCGCAAAAGACCATTCATTTACAGCGCGCCGCGGTCAAAGTTGAAACAGCGGCAAAGCGGCAAAATGCCGCCGGCGCTGCGCTTTGCTGAGCACAGCGGCAGACCCGTTTTTGCGCTCTCAACCCATTGAAATGAATGGGTTTCATAGCGCATGCCGCCTGTAATCTGATCGGGCCTATAGGCCTGCAAAAAGGTAACAACATTGCTTCCTTTTTTGTCGCGTGTCAGACTAGTGTTGACGGTGCCCAAGAGCGTAGAGATATTGCTTGTCAAACATCTCCAATCATCTGGTGCACTATTGGTGTCCAAGCTCATGTGAAGCCTCTGCGGAGAAGTAAGGGTGAGTAAAGTCTCTCGCGCGCGCACGTTTGTAAGGAATTGCAGGTGAATATTGTACAGCTATATTACAGTTTTGTGACTACAGCCATTCAAGCCCGGGCCCCACACCGGAGTGTTGCCTGTGGCACTGTGTTGATGCTGGTGCACAGCCCGTGACATCAACCAGGAAAAGGCTCAGGGATGGAGATTCAAGCTTCGATCTTGAATATCCTAGTTCCAGCCATAGTGAAAGGTATACTATTTGTTATATTACATTCTATCATTTTAGTGTGTGTGCGTGTGTGTGTAAGTCTTATTTTATTGAGCTGGTTGCCTAGCAACGCCCTCTCGTGCAGCCTCAAGTTAGTTCATTCAGCCGTTCACAGTGACTGCGTTTACATGCACTTAAGTATCCCGGTTACGAAGGGGGTTTTGAAGTATTCCGGTTACGTATTTGCACATGTAAACATCACACCCCGATTTCGGAACCCCGGATAACCCCTAATCCCGGTTACGAGTATTCCGGTTATGCTAGGTGGTGTACTCCCAGAGAAACCGGAATACTGTTCCATGTATACACCTTATCCCGGTTTCTGATAGCAACTGACTATATGCGCAGGCGCGGTCTCGGACGTAACTCAACGATAAGACCAACGTAAACACAAGCGGTACAATTTCAACGGCAGCGGCAAAGTCATCGCATTACTGGACAGATGAGGAGACAGACTTCTGCCTCTCAGTGATGTCTGAGCTAAATATAGTAAGGAGTTTAGATGGGAAGAAGCACCGCAATGCTGATTTGTTTAGTCTTGTGGTGAAGCGATTAAAGGTCGCCGGTTTCCCCCTCAGGACAGTAGAACAAGTCTGCTATAGGTGGAAAACTTTGAAAAAGCAGTACTAAATGGCCAAAAGCCAAAATCGAACCAGTGGCTCCGACCCTGCTACATTCAAATACTTCAAGGCCATAGATGAAATGCTGGGCCATCGTCCCCTGGCCACTTCTGAGGACGGTAGCATCGACGTTGGCTTCGATCATCAAGATGACATGAACCCAGGTAATTAATAAATAGTTCTAACAGTTAGAAAGGTCTCATTTGCGAACGCTAACGTTAATCATCATGTTGGTTTATAGTTGTGACACTATCACATACTGTATAATCAATTCGTAATATAGAACATAAAAGATGAGTTTAGGTTGTCTATTTACATCTTGATTACTTAATGTTCTGTCACCTAAAAGGCTGTTCTGCTACTTATGTTACAATATCAATAGATATCGATGTTGAGACGGTTGAGGTGGATGTTGCTGAGGACACCACAGTTCAGCCTGCAGCTGATGGACTCCCATCATCAACATCTGTAGGCCTACCACAATCGACAGCGGAGGGATCCTCAACAACACAAGGTAACCAGGAGGCAGGAAAGTTCAGCCCTTAACTCATTGGCTGTCAGCCATTTTCAGTACAGAGCGCTCCATACTGCCAGACGTTTTACAGCATTTTGATCGTTTTTCCAAGATCCACCGAACGGTGAGCTTTATGACTGTAAACACTGAAGGTACCAAATGAAAGAGTAGACTCTTCTTTCACCAGGAAAAAACGGTTTGTTTCTATCGTTTTCCGTTCTTTAGTAATCGTCAGTAGCACATGGGTTGGTTTTGCTAAAAAACACCTGTTTTTGAACAAAAAATGGAGAAAACGATATTTTTGTGAAAATCGACTTTTTAACGTTAGCGTTTCAGTAGTATGTCAACCACGATTGCAATGTTATCTCGTCAGTCTCGTCAAGGTTGCTAGGGACTCTGATGGTCGCTATAGACTCTGAACAGGACGGTAGACTTAGCAAGCTAGCACTAGCAAAGTTGTTGTTAGTCTATATAGCAATATCCAATGTAAATGGATCATACCGTTCACATGTTTTCCATCCTTGATGTAAGAAGTAAGCATATTTATTCCCTGTACCGCGTAACTAGATCCACTGTTGTCGATCTTCAGTATGTTAGTTTGTGGTATCTGCATGTTGGCTTTACAGGCACTAACCATCCAAATGGCACTGCTGCCATCTAGCGGTTCGGATTACTAGCACGGTCTGTTTACAAGCCTGAAACTCTGCCAGATTGTTCCCAAGCCCACCCATGAGCCCTCCCCATTGAAAAACGCAATGGCAGTCAAGGTATGTGTCTAAATTGACGTTTAAAGACGTCAATGGCAGTGAATGAGTTAAGCAAGTGAGCCCTGAAGAGGACAGCCTCTCGCAGTGCGAGCAGAATTTGGTAAGAGATATACCCAGAAAACATGCAAATGGAATGTGGGTCCAGGGTGGGGATGAACAGCCTCGGGCATACTTACTTTTTTGTGATTTTATTCATTATTTTCAGAGAAGATGTTTATTCTTCTGTCTTCCGTCACTTGTTTTATTCTTCTGCTCTCGGACCAGTGGCAATAGAGGAATGAAAGAGTGTTTGCTATTGGCTGTGCCTTGAAGTGGCTGGAAAACAATATGTTATGTTTTGGCTATGATTTAATGCAGATTGTATGGATATGGACAACCATCTCAACCAGGAAAAGGTTATCTAGGTGAATCAAAGATATAGTTTGGAATCATCTGCATAACAGTGGCGATCGCTGAAGCAAAAACTATGTGTATATACTAGGGGTGTGAATCTCTCCCTTTTAAGATGATTCGATTCATATCGATTCATAAAGCTACGATACGATTCACAGCCGATGCGGTTTAATACAGAACGATTCAGTGCGATTCGATACGATGCGAAACGATTCGATACGATGCGAAACGATTCGATACGATGCAGTAATAGGCCCCAAAATGCAATATAGTTCTTAATCTCATTTTATTTTCCATACTGCAGATTTTTTTTTTTCTGCTACTTTAAATGGCATGAGAAAAGTTACAATTGCATGTCATTAATTACATTTTTTCCAAAAGACTTGATTGACTGGATTGAAAGACTGAACAAACATTTTGATAATAAGAACGTGGCCAAATGCCTCTAAACGAAATCACTCGGCCAATTAATAGAGATACATTCATATCACCCTATACTTAGCTGCTGAACCAATCACAATAGTTAAAAACGATGTGATGTAGCTGTAGCTCTTGGGAAAGAGTGTCTGTCTGGATTACCTTTCATAAATAAGGAGGCTACTAACGCACGTTGTGAGAACCGCGTTCAACACATGACAGGTAGGCACTACCCTCCCTCCTCCTCAGTCAACTTTCAGACGTGCACCGAACATACAGTAAGGCACCGAAGCATTTGGGGAGACACGGGGAAAGGGGAATGCAGGAGGATGACAAAGGGTGTTTGTTGTAACCTATGAAGCTAGTTTTTTAGGCTTGTGCTTACGACTGAATATACTGTATGTCTTCGTTCAGGATACTGCAACACACGTTAACGTCAGCGTTATCTGCATTTCACTAAACTTGACAACTAGTTTGTTGCTGCCACTGTCTAGCAATTACGCTACTTACAGTACCCTCGTTGGAGAAGCTAGACGCTCTGGTGTGTTAGCAAATCACGGTCGGTCTTATGATTTTTAAAGTATCATAACTTTTAATGTTAGTTTTCCGATTCGACATTTTAAAATCATTTTAAAAATTCATAGTACATTTAAACCGATCCAGGGGTTTGCCTACCGATGCACTCGCGTTGTTAACGTTCCGAATGATTACCGATATGTATCGGTTAATTTTTACACCCCTAGTATATACAATCAGAAATAAATGGCTCTTTGAATTTTGATCTTTTGCAAATCACATTAAATCAGTTAGTATTTGAATCCATTTCAACACAATGTAAAGCATGGTATGTTGAGGCACATGGCACATTACGCTATGGTTTGAATATACCTTGCCATCAGAGTAGGGAGGTGGTCCTGGGCAGACTGCATCAGCCATGATTTGCGACTCTGATTGGGCTGCACAGGATATTGACAAAACATAGGCTATTGTTTATCAGTTTGATTCACTATTTTTTTTTTTATATATATATTGCATTTGAAATTGCATTTATTTATTGCATACCCATACTGAAAAATAACATATTGACATATATGCAGCTTGAATATATTCCAGTATAAGGGCATCTATGTTAAATACATATATTTACATCTATGTTAAATACATATATTTACATCTATGTTAAATACATATATTTACATATATGTATCAATATATGTCAACATATAAGTACATGTTTGAAATTGGCCACTTTCTTATATTTTCTGCATATAATTAAATATATTGAAATATATGGCACTAAAAAGAATGATCACGTGACCCTTGATGAAAATTGTGATCACATGACCTATATATTTCAGACTTATATTTCTCACATATATTCTGATATATTGTTTAAATATAGTTCATATTCTACTATGGTTTCATGTTTTCTGCATTTATAATTGTTTTCACTATAGTATTTACTTAAAACTAACCATAGTATCATTATAAAGAGGAAGAAACACACAACTCTTCTGTTTTCTTTAGTTGAATTTATTTAAAAATGGCGATTTTTGTTTCTGTACTGACATCACAGTTCTGTAAGTTTGGCATTAATTGCATGGCCCAGCAATCTTGAGGGAGTGCCTGAATCTCTTCTGGGTGGCCTATGGAAAAGACAGAACATATACAAATAGAACATGCAAAATATTAGTGACAACCACGGATGCTAAAGTACAGAATCACAATAATTGGAGAGAAATACAAAGCCAGTTGGAGAGAAAGACATACGTTATGTAAAATAAAATAAATTCATCCATTATAGTCTTGTTTTCTATCATTTACTTATAGCAATACCTTTTTACATTTAAGTTTTGACTTGGTTATAAGTGAAAATCATCTTGCTCTATTGACAAATCTTGCAAGATAATTTAGTTTATCTTACATAAGTGGTATTTCCACAAAACAAGAAACTTTAATTTGCAGGATTCACCAATAGAAGTAGATTTTCACTTATAACAAGGTCAAATAAGTGTACATACAATGCAAAAATGTCTAAAGATGTATTGATATATGCACATAATAGATCAAATAAACACGCAATTGGGAACAAAATGAATTATTTATTTAATGTTGATTTTCCCTTAACCAATGTTTGTTCTGACTGAAAACGACATTGCCACATGCCAAAAGGTTGTAAGACCATGTGCTAGAAACATGGAACTTTTTTTACATTTTGATGAAAAATGGCATGTGGCTGTGTCATGTTCAGTCAGAACAAACATATTGGTCAAGAGAAAATCAACATTAAATCGATATTTGCCAAGGGGATGAATAATTTCCTATGAGCAGTATCCAGGATCCATGACATAACTGCAAGTCAATAAGGCAAAATCATGAGGAAAATCTGCCTGTCTCTATGGGAATTTAACATAGGGGTGTCTTTAAAGGTTGGACTTTTCCTACATTAACACTAGAAGCGCCTCGCCCCTCTGACCCACTTATACCTAGAAGCGCCGCGCCCCGGTCATTTGACCGCTTTGACGACCTACTAGAAGCGCCGTGCTGTTGTGAACTACTTAAAGCGCGGCGAGGCGGTCAAAAGACCGCTGAGTCCTTAGACTGGGAGGCTGTTACTTACACATAATGACAGCTAGATGGCGCTTCGTGCACGAATCAAATCGTTTGAATACATTTGTCAGACTGTGTTGTCTGTGGTTGTTTCATTATGACATAGGCCTACAGCACGTTTGAGTTATCTGTTCATTTATTTGTGTTGATTGTGTTGTTTGAGGAAAAAACTCTGGAGGAGTTCTCGAACAAACCTACTTAGAAATCTTGGCTATTTTAAAACGGAGGCATACGCGTTCTGTGATTAGGAGCCTGACCCGACGGGAGGGGAAGGATGAAAAATGTCGACCCAACACCGGTGTTGTTGGATCTCGAGATCCGTAACCCGCAGTTCGGGTTTGGGCAGATAATCTAAGCTCTAAAATGAATGGGTGGCTAGTTCTAATTCACTCCCCAAATACACTTCTATTAATTTAATAGGTAGCTATGTTCGCGCCGCCGAAAATGACCGGACCGAACAAAGAGCCTAACCTACTCTGGTTTCAATTACACAGTAGCCAGGATTTCATGCCGCATTTTACAGGCTACCGCGGCTACTTTCTAAGACAATGTTCATTCATTTAGGGAGAAGCATCTAGGGTCTACCTCGGAGGGAGGGAGATAGAGAGAGCAGAAATGCTGAGCAGGCATAGGCGCGAGAAAAGTAGCCTAGGCTAATTAAAAATGATGAGTGAAAAAGATATTCTCCGTTTTGCGAATGTGTAGGCTATGTTTCGATGTCTGCTGAAAAACAGCTATAGGTCTATTGTTTCTACAATTTAAGCTAACTTCTATGTGAATTCGTGATTATGGGTTGAGACACAGATTAATGTCATGAAGGGACAAAGCCGTGGCCCACTGGTTAGAGCTTCAGCCCTTACTCCCAAGAATTGCTAGTTCGATCCCCGACCTGTGTAGACTATGGCAGAAGTACTTTTGAGCAAGGCATCAATAAAGTATATTCTGTTCTTTTCTATTCACACAACTAGGCGTACACGCACGCTGGCGAATTCGAACATTCTAAAACGCGCATATAGGCCTACGATGAAACATGATTGCGCATTCTTCCACGAGTTGCATGTAAACAACAAACAGCCAGCCTACAGCCATGCAGTGGGGGTGGGGAGGCATTTGCCAATGCCACAGTGATGTCTGTAGCCTAAAATCATGTCCACACGTAGCAAAACGACCCCCACCCCCCTCCATGAACTGGTTAGACGTGTATGGGGGAGGGGGAATGATCGGTTTCAAATATAGACAGGTCATTTGCTCAACTTTTTGGGCCTAGTTTTCTGTCAAAGTTTTCTCAATGGATTCCTGGTCAGAACCCCTATTGAAACAGATAAAGACTTGGGGCATGTTAAATTTTGTCCAAAAATTCAAGATGGCCGCCGTATGGGCAATTTCATATCAATTGGAACAGGTCCGACACCATGGTCCTCAGTTTTTCCTGATTTTTGGTCAAAATGTTCCTCCATGTCTCATTAGAGGAAAACCAAAATTTTAGCTTGGTATCTTGTTTAGTTTCTGAGATAGGGCTCTTCAAATGTGGATAGACGTGTCCTAAAAAAGGCTGAAAATGCCTGTATTTAATGAGCACCACCTTTTTTTAAACCCCTCTCCTGTCTTAAGCCTACCATATTATTTTCTAAAAATTTGAACACTGGGGCAGTACCCTGTTTAGTTGTCCAATATCACAAAGGAATTATAGTCCTTCCCACCATTGAAGACTTATTCATCGAAACAAACCCATATTTTTTTAAAGCAATGAAAAACAAAAAACCTGTTTTTGTTCTCTTATGGTCATGAATGGATAGCACTCACATTTTTAAAACTTTACATATATGTAGTCCATGAGTAAGAGAACATGTTGAAAAAAAATTGAGATGGTAAGTTTTCGTATTTCAAGGCTATGGGCCTTCAAAGATGGCCAAAATGGTGTTTTTTCCTTAAAATGCCAATTTCATTGCCTTTTTTCAAGGACAAGATTAAATGCAAATCCAACATTTATTTTTTCCTGCAATAGTATGCCACTTTGTAGACCATGTGAATGTGGTAGATCCGACCTGTCCATTTCAATATCCCCTCAGTACATGTCTGAAGTTAGAAAAAATGAAAAATTGTCTTGGCTGAAGGAGGTGTTGGTTTGATTTTTATGAACCTCCTAGAAGGACATTATGTGGTTTAACCCCATTTTTTATGTTTGAGGGATCAGATTGCCATCCTGTAAACAGGATACAAATGTTATATCCCATTTTTAGTCTTTATTGATCCCTTAGAATATGTCCAAAAGTTGTCAAAAATGAAAAAGGCGACTAAATTGAGGGGCTTAAAATGGCCAAGTGGATCAAGTCACACATGGCTAAAAATGTAATATAAGACAGATGAGATACTGAGGGAGAACACTGTGAAATGTATAACCCCTGTTACGATGGCCTTTGAACCCACTGTGTCCCTAACTGAGGTTAAGGGCTAAAAACCACCAACCACCGATCCGGTGGTCTCCAACTTTTTCATATCTCTTGATAGAAAATGTATAGACTTAAAACTCATATATGTTCATCTCTTCAAAGTGTTTTTTTGAGACCATCCATGACTTCCTGTGATAACCGGAAGTTGGTTTAAAACAGGAAGTAAACTTTAAAAAGGCTGTATCTCTGGGGAAAAAAAACAAAAAGCTGTTGGGGCCAAAGTGTTGAGGCCAAAATCATGGTTTGAGAGATTGTGTAGGAGTATGTTTCAGACCATTTGGAGTTGAGTGCCAACTTTGTATGACATTAAAAAAATCGCCCTTAGGGTTTAACTTGACCAAAATGTGTAGGCCTCAACAGCTTTTTTTCCCAGAGATACAGCCTTTTTAAAGTGTACTTCCTGTTTTAAACCAACATGTATGAGTTTCAAGTCTCAAATTTTCTATCAAGAGATATGAAAAAGTTGGAGACAACCGGATTGGTGGTTGGTGGTTTTTAGCCCTTAACCTCAGTTTACACAGTGGGTTCAAAGGCCATCGTAACAGGGGTTATACATTTCACAGTGTTCTCCCTCAGTATCTCATCTGTCTTATATTACATTTTTAGCCTTGTGTGACTTGATCCACTTGGCCATTTTAAGCCCCTCAATTTAGTCGCCTTTTTCATTTTTGACAACTTTTGGACATATTCTAAGGGGTCAATAAAGAGTAAAAATGGGATATAACATTTTTATCCTGTTTATAGGATGGCATTCCGATCCCTCAAACAGAAAAAAATGGGTTTAAACCCCATATTGTCCTTCTAAGAGGTTCATAAAAATCGAACCAACACCTCCTTCAGCCAAGACAATTTTTCATTTTTTCTAACTTCAGACATGTACTGAGGGGATATTAAAATGGACAGGTCGGATCTACCACATTCACATGGTCTACAAAGTGGCATACTATTGCAGGAGAAAATAAATGTTGGATTTGCATTTAATCTTGTCCTTGAAAAAAGGCAATGAAATTGGCATTTTTAGGAAAAAACACCATTTTGGCCATCTTTGAAGGCCCATAGCCTCGAATTACGAAAACATACGATCTCAATTTTTTTTTCAACATGTTCTCTTACTCATGGACTATATATATGTAAAGTTTTAAAAATGTGAGTGCTATCCATTCATGACCATAAGAGAACAAAAACAGTTTTTTTGTTTTTCATTGCTTTAAAAAAATATGGGTTTGTTTCGATGAATAAGTCTTCAATGGTGGGAAGGACTATAATTCCTTTGTGATATTGGACAACTAAACAGGGTACTGCCCCAGTGTTCAAATTTTTAGAAAATAATATGGTAGGCTTAAGACAGGAGAGGGGTTTAAAAAAAAGTGGTGCTCATTAAATACAGGCATTTTCAGCCTTTTTTTAGGACACGTCTATCCACATTTGAAGAGCCATATCTCAGAAACTAAACAAGATACCAAGCTAAATTTTTGGTTTTCCTCTAATGAGACATGGAGGAACATTTTGACCAAAAATCAGGAAAAACTGAGGACCATGGTGTCGGACCTGTTCCAACTGATATGGAATTGTCCATACGGCGGCCATCTTGAATTTTTGGACAAAATTTAACATGCCCCAAGTCTTAATCTGTTTCAATAGGGGTTCTGACCAGGAATCCATTGAGAAAACTTTGACAGAAAACTAGGCCCAAAAAGTTGAGCAAATGACCTGTCTAATAGGCTATGTTTGCAATGTGTGTTATGTAGCCTATAGACCCCGAAGCCATTTGCTTTGAGAATAACGGCTGGCTGAAGTTTTCATGGCTGATGATGGCTTTAGTTGCCACTTCATGTCTACAGAACATGCAACTGAGTCCTGTGTAGCCTATCGTAGCAACGAGCACAATACTGATATGGTGTATCCAGTGGGAATCGTTTATAGGCTCGCGTTTATTTTTCGCGTGTGTCTCTGCTATAATTATTTTTAGATGCAAAAAGTCTAACTGGCTTAGCCAAAGTTTGTCAGATGGCGGCTCAATTTGGCTTAGAAAATTATTGGCTGGCGAAATTATTTTTCGTTAATGGTAAACAAATTTCAGAGAGTTATTGAAAAACATTAACAAAAAATAATTATTCGTCGACGTTCAAAATCGGTCAGTGAATTCAGTCAATGAACTATAATATCCCGTCCCTGCCAGGATGTGAACACGGGTCTTCTGCGTCGCAGTCAGGGAAGTTACCGCTGCGCCACTTGCCGTTCTAATAGCCGTGTGATGTAACTCAGTAATTCCAGCAAACAAGTAATGTCTCAGTTTTGCTCTCAGCAAAATCTGGAGTAGGCTATAAAAGAGGGCCGTGTGTTGCTCTTTACATCCACCAACGACAATGAGAGTGGTTGTGTGGCGATGACGTATTTTGACAGTTCAGTCATTTGTGCGAAGTCGTACTCAGAAATGAAAGCCTGTAAAGTTTGATTTCGTAGCCTACTTGTAATTGTTGCATTCGTTTTTTTTCCCATCCGTATTCTGATGGATAAAATACACACAATATATTTTATGCACGACTGGACTCATTTGAGAACTCACAAATATTTATTTTATGCACGACTACAGACAAATACGAACCTGCATCAAATCTATGACACGAATATATTGACAGCTATCTCACTCCATACAAATACAAGATAAGATATACAACTATGAATGTACGTAGGCATTCGCGCCCTACGTACATAAATAGGCTACGACGGACGAATTTCAGCTGAAAATATGTTTTACACATGTAGGCCTGCCTAATAGAACGTCGCAACATTTTCAAAACAAACTCGCATTTTACCACTGTAAATCGCCTCCATAGACTATGCCATGTAAATGAAAAATAGTTATTAAAATAAATCACATATAATACATATTGCACATATATAAACTATATGTTTTATGGTAAAATATTATTCTCATGCCCGACTGTCAGGAAACCCTTGCGACATCTGCTGTGAGAAAAGAGAATAGCAGCCTGGACAAACATGGCCGAACGCGAGACAACATAGTGTTGTCACATAATGAGCGCAAAATAGCTCTAAACTAGCTTGTACCGGTGTGCTTTCGATCATGTAAAAATTCTGGGTGACAAAACACGCGTATTTAGGAAAAGTCGTGAACGTAGGGTCCTGGAATTTAATCGAGTGAAAAGATTTATTTTTTCTTGTAATCGCTGCGGTCAAATGACCGCAGCCCGGCAGTTCTAGGTATATCTAGGTCAAACCCACACGGCGCTTCTAGGAATACACGTCAGCGGTCAAATGACCGGTGCTTGGCGCTTCTAGTGTTAAGGCATTGAGATCAATTTCTAAAAGATGATTTCAACTTCAGCATGGGAGTCCAAACTTATGCATATGACTGTAGCCTATATGAATATGAATAATGTTCATAACTGTATATTCACTTAAGGTTATCTCACTTCAAAAAAATATTGCATAGAAATACAAAGTGAGTTGGAGAGAAAGACATACAAATATAATAAACTCACCCATTATGGCCTTAACCCTTTAAGGGTCCAGGAACTCCCGTTGCTCCCCCGTCTGCAACTCTTAAGACTTGTCCCCTGAAAAAATTGCACAATCAATTAGATCCTCAAATAGTTTACTACTGAAAAGATCTATGATGGTGAGGTGAAAATGTGAAGCAGTCCACACAGATAGCCTAACATTTTTAAATGAGACAACACAACTAACTCATACACAGGAGAGACATAGAGAACTACACAGATAAAGCATTCAGTATCGTTCTGAATCAACTGTAACGATCTTAATGCACAAGCAGGCCAGGTAACAGTACAATAGTCCAGCTTGGAAATAACCATAATCTGTACAATAAGCTGTGTGGAATCTTGTGTCAGATAAGGTCTGATCTTCCTAATGTTGTAAAGGATAAAAACACAAACACTTACACCAGGTTGAGAGCAGCAGCCATAGTAGCAGGTAGTGCCATCAGGACAGACTGACTTTGCTCTGGACAGTTCATAGAGCCCACTACAAAGTCATAACAAACAGACACATGAAAGGAAGGGTTAAACATTTACAAACACAAATACATGCACACACGTCTACCAATGCTATATGCAATTATGTGTGTGTGTGTGTGTGTGTGTGTGTGTGTGTGTGTGTGTGTGTGTGTGTGTGTGTGTGTGTGTGTGTGTGTGTGTGTGTGCGCACGCGCGCGTCTCCCTAGTCTCTAACTGGTGAGTGAACTCACTTGCAGGCTTGTAATGGGCTTTGGAAGTGACAATATTCCAGAATAAACCCAGCGGTCTCAGGGCAGCAGTCCTCCACACACAACACACCGCCTGCAAACAGAAGGAACAGAAGGAGGCTAAAATTAATAAGTTGCAAACACAAAGATCTATAGTTCCTGAAATCAGGGGGTGAGATAACGTATAGCAACACTATGTATATTATGCATCAACACTACATGTATTACCTTTAAATAATGTTAACTACCCATGTCCCATGGAAGTTTGCAACGTAACACTATTATAATAGTAACGTTAACAACTTTCATGTGTCTGTAACTTCAGCCTGCATGGTAACAGCCACTTTAAATGTACTGTTTGATAAGCTACTTGCGCCTGATATTTAATTCAAACTAAAGCTGTACATTCATAACGACATCTCAGACTGAATTATTGCTAGATATATTAACTACCATTCCAGATATTCCTCATAATGAAGTTGGTTACTGTAAACGTTAACATTAACAGCTAACATCGCTAACGTTAGTGATGTTAGCTCGCTAGCTATATGCTAACTAATTATGATTCTAATCTAACACTATCAAATCATAATCACTTATGGTTGACATTTCATTATGAAAACAATACATTTCTAATAGATTCCCGTTTTCAATTGGCATACGAAAGTACTGTAATTCTTACCTTGAATATGATGATGACGGCAGAGTTTGTACAGCTTACATACAGCAAGCTTCATGACAGAAAAGTGACAGTTGAAGTGACTTGTGGCTGGAGTTGAAAAGTCAGTTAGGGGTGGGGGATGGGAATTGCTGTGTGTGCGCGTGCACTTGAAGCAACCGTTAAAAAATCTATTCAGTGAATATATTCAGCACATAGACTTTCATGTAAGATATTCACATATATGTTAGTGCTGGGTTCCGCATATACTTGCATCTATTCAGTAAATATATTCAGCACATAGACTTTCATGTAAGATATCCACATATGTTACAGTGCTTGGTTCCACATATACTTGCATATATACATATTGGTACTATATATGTATTCAATATATTTTAGCCATCTATTTAAACATATGCTGGATGCAGCTGCATATATGTGCATATATTTTTTCCATGGATTTTTCTGTATGGGTAATTATTCACTCACCTATAGGCTGACCTCCCAACACTCGTGCAGTGTTCCTGTTAATTGCCTCTATGGCTGCACGGAGACTATCCCTTTCTTTTGTTTTTGTGTTTTGCATTTCCAAATCTTTGTATCTGTCATTTAACATGTTTGAGAGAAAAACACAAAAAAACAAAACAAAACTCAAGTAGTTGTTCTTGCTGATAAAAGCTGAGGGTACTCGTGTAAGATAAGATCTTGAATTTACCTTTGTTTGGGGTCTTCATTTTTAGCGGATATTTTTTTGTTTTTGTTTCTTAATTCCTGGTAGGCCTACGCCCTTTTGATGTTCTCGAACATCTTTTGGGGGACAACCCCATCGTCTGATACATCAGAATCCTAAATGCAAAGTAAAAATGAAGTACAACATGTAATTTATGTCAGCACAAAGGGTCATCAGAGTCTGTTTGATTAAAAACCATAGACATTTTCTTGTAAATAACTTAACACGCTGTCATCATGTGCAAAGCACTTTACCTCGTTATCAGAGACGTTCAAAAAGTCCTATAAAGAAAAAACCTTTGTAAATTCAAATGCAGTTTACAGGGCTGATAGACAGGAAATTATCTGTGCCTGAAATGATCAAATACACTCAAAGACAATATATAGATTCTTGACATCATACATGGCCGAGCTCAAGCCTGAATTCAGGACCAACGCCTGAACTCTATCAGGCCCGAGTTTATAATAGTTGGATCCATCTAAAGCAGGGTTATTTTTAACCAGTGGCCTGTGGCAGTTCTGTTGGTGGTCCATGACTTGCTATCCAGATTAACTATTAAAAATACTTTTAACCCTCTAAGCGCCACTGTCGAGTTAAGTCGACAAGATGCGGTACTGGATAAAACGGGCGAATTGGTCAAATAGGGTGTCAAATTTCGTTCAAACTCCCTGCCACTAGTTGGCAGACATGTCAGACTACATCCTTGACTCAGAATTCCGTCATGCTTCTATACAAAATTTCCGAGCAAGGGCACTTTAAATCAGTGCGAAATATCAGCTGAGCTTGGTTGCGTGTGAGCCATTGTATCAGAGCGGTAGTGTGAACGTAAACGAGTATTAGCAAAATTATGGTGGTGGGAGCATCATGTTATGGGGCTGTGTCAAGCACAGGGAACCTTGATTGGGTGCATGGGATCATGAAGATGGTGATCAAGACGTCTGCTCTAACTTAGGTCGCCGCTGGGTCTTTCAGCATGATAATGGCCCAAAAGCAACCCCCATTGAGAATCTATGGCACGTGCTTAAAGCTAGTCCATGCAATAAAAGCATTAAGTTTGGACCTTTGGACGAGCTGGAGCTGAAGAGTGTCTAAAGACATGAATAAACAAAGATTTCACTAGGGGGGCTAATCATTTTGGCCTCGATGGTAGCCTACATATTGAGAGCAGAATAGCTATCATCTATTTCAAGTCATGCCATCTTAGAAAATGTAGAGACTAGCAGGCTAGAGCTAAAGCTAAATTTGTTCAGTTAAAACTGCTTCGCGAGGTAACCTGACAAAAGGCAATATGCTTGCTAAAGTTAACATGGGATGCACCCCCTATGCCATAATGTTGACGCTGATGAGAAAACATATTCCTTTCAATTAACATGAAACCATAACTTGAACCAATGCAAAACACTCATATTACCTCAGTTTATCCAGTTGTGTGGTTCCAGTCGAGGTGAGGTAAACTCCAACAAATCCACGTGTACCGACTGTAGTGAATGACACACTATTTCTTCATGACTCATCTTCGAGTCTCCAAAACATTTCGCGTCATAAACTCCTTAACCAATCATATCAAATTGCAGCTTATGTTGTCAGCAGTACGGGGAAGATTTCGTAAATAAAATCAGTCATTGGACAGCTGAGATATTAGGCGATTGGTCATCGTTAAAATGTTAACAAGCACGGTCAGACTCGGGCACATAAGAGCACTCACGCAGGCAACATGTGTGTGTTTGCAAGGCATCCCTACCATCGTCAAGTCCAAGCTCTTCTGTTATTTTAGTCCAGATGTTGTCTTTCAAATTGACATCAACATATTCCTGGTGGCTTTTGTCATATAAGACAGGGTATTGGCAAACAAGATTGATGAGTTTTTCACCCATTTTCTCTTCCTCGGTGAAGTTTTACGTACTGTATTGCATCAGACTGTATATTAGAACCCTGCTAAGTCATTATTTGATTGGTTAGGAGCTCTATGGTACAATGGTAAGATCTCTTTTAGGGCTCACTCTTCTCAGATTTGTTCCATAAAAGTCTCAGATTCATCTCATGTTATTCTCTTGAATTGTACCTCAAAATAACCAAGACATATTGAGATCAGGGGGATACAATTATAAGATCTCCTCTGTTTATCCCACTTCTCAAGTATTGCTCAACTGATTTTCTCAACTACCTCTTAGTGACGTCTTGTCTCTTTTAAGCTTACCTCTTGCTCCTAAGGGACCCTTAGGAGAAGTAATCCAGAAACAAATGATCATAGAATGATATGAATCTGAGAAGCTCAAACTGATCTCAGGAGATGAGATTGAACAGCAGATGAGCAACACATTTTTCCTATGGGTAACAATAGGTAGACAGCTTTGACCAATTTAGCAAAATGATTAAGGAATTTTGAGGGGAGAATTGAATTTAAACAGGGCAAAGAGTAAAACAACAGCCAAGAACGCCACTCAGAGGCTTTCCAAAATCTGCGCTCTTTCAGTGATCTCGGTAAAGGTGAGATATTTCTGGGAGGGCGAATGCTCATGAGTCTGGAATTGCTTCCAATGTACTTGGAGCACCAATGTAAAATGCTCTCCCAACAAAGGACAGGCAGAGTTCGGTCAGTTGCCTTGTTACACCAAGAAGCACAGAGTGCATGTAATCAGGTATGAAAACCCAGACAATATCAAAATAGGGCAGGTTTATAAGTGGAGATGGCCCTTTCACACCTTTATAACCGACCCCATCTTTAAGGGCTTTTTCCATATACCTCACCATATCTCTGCCAGTTCTGTCAGGGTAGTCCAACTGTGTCACAGGGTATTTTACTTGCCCTGATACCAGCTGGCCTGGATGGTAGCACCAACGGCAGCCAAAATTCCCATTGAACTGCCTTGTGTTTTGCATTGTGGGTCTTGCTACAGAGTCAACAACACAGCATAACCCTATTAATTTAGAAACAACCCAATTCTGAGATTTGCCCATCCACCTAACCCCTCTTTCAGCTAGCGTTTTTGCATCGTCAACAAAATGATGAAGAAAGCTGGTCATTTTGGGGTGTCCCTTCCCGAACCATAGACCAGCTAGCGCCATATGTTTTCCTCTTTCTTTTGGTGGTAGCTCATTTAGTATTAAGTGGATTGGCCAAATTGAAAAGGGAGAGGACTTGAAAACTGGGCTTCCATCACTGTTGAATATGTAAGAAAAGTTATGGTCAATACTTAACCCTCTAACCGCCCGGGTTTTTTTGGATTTTTGCATAAAAAATTCAAAAGGCCATGGCTTGAAAGTGGTCAGAGATAAAGTCCTACTGTAAATGTGAAAATCATTGAGTATGAACTAAAGTTTATAAAGGGAGTACATTTACTCATCTAATTTGCATATTATGACGTCACAGGATGGCAATAGCGTCAAATTATGCACATTTCAGTAAATACTGATTGTTGAACACATTTGAGCAGTTTTACTTTGATTTTTGTAATTTCTCCGACATAACAAACAAACAGGACCACAGCCACATGTAAACCAACAATAGTAAACTATTAGTATTACCACAATCCCTATGTTACTATATAATAAAGTAGCCTGGTCAAATCAGTTCCTATCGCGGATGACTTTGTAGTTCTTCAGAGCCCTATTTTTACTAGACCTGCTGTCTGTACCATGTCAATTACAGACACTATCATCATGATTATCACTGGCACCAAGCACACCATGCTTATTTGAACCCTTTGGTCAACATTGCTGCAGGTAAACATTGACGTACACACGCAAAGACCCACCTCCATTCACAGACGCATCTTGACTGTCACTGCCAATGAACGACCGATCATAATCTCCAAAAGGCAGATATTCTCCTTCAGAATCAGAGTAGGTGAATGGCAGACTCAAGACTTCATAACACACGACTTTGTTTTTTAACATTTGCCGTTTTTCTGCTTCAATTTGTGCATAGCGATCGCGCATTTCACTTCCGCATTATAAACAGGAAATGCGTCTTTTTTTTTTGTTTCTCGCGAGTAATGCAGGCACTTCCTGAAAACTTTTTTACTCGAATTTGGGCTTGAATCGAAGCTCTGGATGTCTGCCAACTAGTGGTGGAGAGTACAAAGGCGATTTGTCACCCTACTCGGATCTACCGTCTGTTTTAATCAGTGATGTTGCTTGTCGCCGTACGGCGCCTTGGGCGGTTAGAGGGTTAAGATTTCTCCAAGTCAATACTTAAGATTTCTCCATTGGTGTGTCTGTTTTTTCCGTAGTTGAAAATGTCTGTACCATCTAATTTCTCAAGGATGCACTGGATTTGCGGAGCAAGGGGAACTGTAATAAAGAAATTGTTTTGCTTAAGATCTTGTGTCTTACATGTACTGTGGCACTGAGGGCATTCCTTCTCTTTCACATCACTATAGCTTTGCATTCCTATGTATGATTTGCAAAAATTACAATAGAAATGGAATTTCAGTGTATCTGAAGTTTTACCAAACACCTTTTGGAATAAATGCTTGGAACTCCTCAGGACATTCATGTCAAACAAAACATTAATTAGCTGTAAAAGATCAACAATTGCAACTCCACTGAGAGAATGCCTCATGGCAAATGACAGGAGAGCTTCAGCCTTTGTTACACTAACAAAATTGCTCAGTGGTTGGCTCATATTTGAGACACTACCAAAGATGTTAAATGGATCACTCCAGCATTCCTCATTTTCTGATTC